>NW_015605953.1:0-546 GCF_001515605.1 Sinocyclocheilus anshuiensis | reverse complement strand
AAACTAACTATACATATAGTTCCAACCAAACCAGGACTTTTAAAGCCAAACAGAAAACAATTTGTGCCACCTGGACAGCTTGTTAACTCATTATTTCATAATCAGTAAGCACGCACAGCTTGAAAATCATTAAACCTGGGCAGGATTAAAGAGGTTCACTTTCTGGCCAGAGAATAACTGCCTTCTGACTGACCATGCATTCCAGTGTTCATACTATCCATCCTAAATAGTATGTGAGATGAGAATAAGAGTTTCCCGAAGCATAGTATGTTGAACAGAGTGTGCCAAAAGTCCCTGGATGGTCCATTATTTCAGATAGATTTTTGAAGTGTGGATCTATGCACAATCTTATGGCTAATATTGTCCACAATCCATTGCTTTTTTTAGTGAAGGATTCAGTTCAGAACTACATACATAAAAAAACCGACATAAAAACAAAACAAAAAAAGAAGCAAACATGGCGGATGTGCACGACCTACAGTTAATTAGAGAGGTTTAGGCGCTAGTGATGGGAAACCGAGGCTTTCTGAACCGTTTGAGGCTTTC
>NW_015605952.1:0-546 GCF_001515605.1 Sinocyclocheilus anshuiensis | reverse complement strand
TTATTGACCATGAAACTGTGCTTAAATATTATATATATATATATACACATGCAAATTTATAAGATCAAACATAAAACAAGGTGAGGTGCCTCATTTGAGCATTTGAGTCATTAAATAGGGAAGAACTTATTTTAGCATTCATTTTGAAGAGCAGCAGAGCGTTTTACATTCATGATTCAGCACAGTTCACTTCACTTCTCTCTTACTCAAAAGAAAAACAACATGCCTTTTGTTCATCAACACTGTCTTGCATGTGTCCTTTTCATTTGTCTAATGCTTTTTATTCTGAAAAACCAACTAAATGCTTTTATTGAAATGGTATAACGTGCAATAAGACGCCATTGCACTGAAAGGGATAGTTCACACAAAAATGAAAATTCTGTCATTAAAGATATTTTTGATGAAATCTGAGAGCTTTCTGACCCACCATAGACAGCAACGTAACTACCACGTTTAAAATAGTCTATGTGACATCAACGGTTCAACCTTAATTTTATGAAGCTATGATAATACTTTTTGTGCGCAAAGAAAACAAAAATAATGACT
>NW_015605951.1:0-546 GCF_001515605.1 Sinocyclocheilus anshuiensis | reverse complement strand
TACCCCAGAGACTTAAGACTGCTTTTGTGCTCCAGGGCCACATATTAAGTAAACAAAAACTTTTATTTTGGATGCGATTAATCATTTATATATATTTATATTACATTACGCTGGATTTTTAAATGGCAGTGCTTTATTTCGAGCTGTTCATTCAAAGAAATTATAATTAAGACTATGTTATACCATTTATTATATTCAAGACTTGAAACTGATATTTTTATATTTTATGTAGATATATTTGTATTATTATTAACCAGACGCTTCTTATATGAGTCCGGATATCCTCGTACAGATCAGACTCCAGCAACAGCATCAGCACTTGAGAACTGATCCGGATCACTGAGTCAAACCCACAACTGAATCAGTGAATCAGTCCTGCTTTTGAATCAGTTCATTACAAAGAAGCAGCTGATTTGAGTTACTCCATCTGATCTGATTTCAGCGTCTCAGGATGTCCAGTCTGTTCCTCACAAAAACTGAAAAGACTTCAGAAAATTTGTAATATATATTTTAAATATATAAATATATATATATATTTTTTTTTTT
>NW_015605950.1:0-546 GCF_001515605.1 Sinocyclocheilus anshuiensis | reverse complement strand
GAATGAGAGTCCAAACTGCTGATAAAAACATCACAGTAATCCACATTGTTGTTTTGGGAATTATCATAACAGGTAATACTCTGCAAAACAATATTATTTTTTGTGATGTAGAAGTTACATGGCCACTTTGACAAATCTCACATTAAATGTAATAAGATGGCAAAAAGCAATGGGCCGAAGCTAATAGATTTTGTTGCGCTGGACTCTATTTTTATGTTGTGCAGCTGCTGAGTGCGGTGATGTTGTGCAGCTGTTTCACTGCAGGCCTGTGAACTAAACTCTCAAGACTGCAGATCTGGATTTTTCTGGGAAGCCACAAGGACTCGAGGTGAATCTGCTTGCTATAAGCAAAGTAAAAACTAAATGTGAAAAATCACAGGGGTTTCAGTTGTGTCTCATACAAGCAAGAATTTTTTGGCTGAAGCCTGAAGCTTCTCGGATGTTTCTCCTGAGAAAAAGACCTCAATAATCCGTTTCAGAAGAGATATTAAATTCTCAAACTTCTCAGATTTGCAAATATACAAAATTCTGCAATCTCAGAATTTT
>NW_015605949.1:0-545 GCF_001515605.1 Sinocyclocheilus anshuiensis | reverse complement strand
GGGGTGTGCGATATTTATCGTCTGCGATAATATCGTAATTGTTGTGAGCTGATATTATGGAGTCATTCACGTTGCAAAAAAAACAAATACACGTCTTGAAAGTCCAAAAGCATTCACTGTGATGAAGCCTATTAGAATGCAGTTAAATTGACCCTATAATTCAAGTTATGAAAGCAAAAAATAGCCCTGAATGTGCTAACACTAAAATTAGTATGCATTACAAGCAAGAGTGCGGTTTTCCTGAATATTTGCACGTGAATGTGATATTACTTTATATTGAGTGAGTTAAATTTTTTATAGACACAGTATTGTCTTTTTTTCCGTTTTGCCAACGGAAATAGTTCGAAACAAAGCCGGAGCAGGACATTTGTGCATCTCAGAGCAACACTGCAGTGTTTAGTTTCTGAACGAATCTGTTTTTGAACGAATCATTTGAGTCAATGATTCAATGCTCCATTCATAAAGATTCATTTCTAAATGAACCATCTGCTTTGAATGAGTCATTTGAATGAATGATTCAGTGAATCACTCATTAAGACAGGGAC
>NW_015605948.1:0-546 GCF_001515605.1 Sinocyclocheilus anshuiensis | reverse complement strand
ATCTCATTTGTGCAAATGGTTTGAACTACAGCTCTCAAAACTAGCATAATTTCTTGTTAGTATAAAATGTGGATTTTAACAAGTTAATAACAAGTTAACATGCAATACAATCCATGTCTGTCATTCATATATGACATGAACGTGTCATTTTTGAGGAGTGTGAATGTGAGTGTGACTGTCTGCTTAATATCTGCTAACACTTTATTTTGATGATCCCAACACTGACTAAAAGTAACCCTGTAAGTACATACTGACTTGTTCTACTAACCCTAACCTTAAAGTCTACTAATACTCTATTAATACTCAAATGAGAGTTAGTTGAAATGTAGTTTCAAAGTTACTTATACAGTAGTCAACAGAATGTCTAAAGGGGACCATCAAAATGAAGTGTAACCAAATGTGCTCTAGAACCTGGAGTATTGCATTAGAGGTAATTTTAGCCTCAGATGTCATGTCCATGGACCTTCTTATGGAAGAAGAAAGCGGCTGTGTTTAAAATCGTGACAATAAGCGCTGATCAGGATCAATTAAATGCTGGATTTTTTT
>NW_015605947.1:0-545 GCF_001515605.1 Sinocyclocheilus anshuiensis | reverse complement strand
TTCTGAAAACAACCAGCTGGTGGTGCTTGAGAGAGCTTTGGAGGCGTGACGCGTTGTTTGCTATGATTTGGAATATTCACGGCAGTAACGTGTTACAAGTATCTTATTTTAAAGAATATTATTGATTAGAGACATAATACAGATAGTGTTTTACTTGATAAGAATGAAGATAGAGACAAAACAAATAGTGTTTTTGTATTATTATTAGTTGTGAGATACAGTTAAGTGCTCACAGAAGAGGTGGGTCTTCAGCTGCTTTTTGAACAGTGTGATTGATTCAGCTGTCCTGATGGAAATGGGAAGATTGTTCCAGCAGCAGGGCACCGTGAATAAAAAGGTGCCTTTAAAGGGTGTGTCGTGTTACTGGCTGTTGGTTTCATTTGCACAACTAAAACACATCCCATGTTATTGAAATGTCAACAAATACATCAATCCATCTCCAATAAATTCACTCTTTTATTTCAACTAAAGGATGTGTCTTATTACCTGTTCTTAGATGAACATTTGTGACTCTGGAGCACAAAAGCAGTCTTAAGTCGCTGGGG
>NW_015605946.1:0-545 GCF_001515605.1 Sinocyclocheilus anshuiensis | reverse complement strand
ATTTTAAATTTTTTAAAAAAAAAAAAAAAAATCTCAGCATTTTTTCGCAATTGTAATTACAGTGTAAATGCATTCATGCCACCTCTGAGCTGCATTAATCAATAAATATGAGTTTACCAAAATACCACTTCAGATGCAGCTTCTGTGCCACGAGTGCAAAGATGGATTTTGTTGATACTGATTTAACTTGATTGGTAACAGTGTCTTATCTCAGAACAATCATACCGCACACCCCTAGGCCCAACAGGAGCTACACACCACTTCACCTTAGTGCTGAAATGTCCAAGTTTATTCATGATGATGATGGTCGACTCACTATGGCGTGACTTACTCTGTTTGGGTAGCTCTGCAGAAACTTGATCTTCTCGTAGAGCTTGATGTTGTCAACGCGCAGACTGTCCAGCTGGCTCTGAAGAGCCTGTACGGTCTGCTGAAGGGAGCTGTTCGCCTGACAGACATCAACAACAACATAGTCAGCCTCTCTTCCTCGGAGCAACAGGAGTCATTACAGTGAAGTGCACTCACGGCCTCCAGCTCCTGGTTAC
>NW_015605945.1:0-545 GCF_001515605.1 Sinocyclocheilus anshuiensis | reverse complement strand
GCATAACTTTTCTCCATATAGAACTAACTCAAGAAATATTTTACGCTTAAAAATAAGTCCTTGTTTTACAGAAACTGGTATAATAATGGTGTAATCTTGGTGAAACAGTTGTTCAATAAAATGGACATCTCTTTAATTACTGTTTTAATTATTATAAGATCCCTGTAACCGCTAAAGTGTTTACAGTAGTATTTGATGCCATTCCTAATGACCTTATTCAACTTCTGTGAGTCTATACCCTTCAGTTAAGTATTAATGGTATGAAAATCATAGATAATAAATATCTTTTATATTAAAAAATTACATAGAACCACATTATTGCTATTACACGGCACGGCACTGTCAAAATTAAAAGTAAAAATAAACTGCTGCATCTCGGATGCATTCTGCCGTAAAACCCCAACGAAGAACTGCAATATCAAAAAATAAATTTGTCAATCTTTTTTTTATTATTATTATTTTTATGATGATATGTTTAATTATGATTACATTAACAAAATGGGTCTTAAAATACACTGACAATACCCTGTTGTTGTTGTTGTTGT
>NW_015605944.1:0-545 GCF_001515605.1 Sinocyclocheilus anshuiensis | reverse complement strand
GTCTACCTTGTGATACAACTTAGGGTTAAAGAACAAAATCTGCCTACTACTGTTTTAATTTGAACAGTTGAGCATAATAAAACATTTGGAAGAAAAAAAATATGAGGTTGATTTTGAAATTGCTGTTATTATTTTACACATCATAGGGGTCTGAGTAAAGTCAGTCTCAATAAAATGTGAGAGTTATATCTTTAAATCAATAGGTTTTACGATCACAATCAATCAATCAATATTTTTTTTCCAAACATTTGACTTGGACTGTGGATGTCTAGTTTTGTAAGTAATTTTGCTGAAATTTATCTGGCCACATGGAGGCACTCTAGTATTTCTTGTGATCAGTGTACGGGGATGGAGATAAACAGTTAGGATGGATATAGAACTGCAGAAACTCACTCTTTAGTAGTATGACGTAATTGTATTTGACTAATTTACAGCAAATCTGTTACCTTTTTTAAAAAATTTCTATGATTTATTATTAATCTCTGATCAGTTTGGCCACTATTCACACATGGGAAATTAGCTTGAATCGGGTCATTGTCTCTTTC
>NW_015605943.1:0-545 GCF_001515605.1 Sinocyclocheilus anshuiensis | reverse complement strand
GAAAAAAAAGACAATATTTTGTCTAAAATGTAACTCACTCGATATTAACTTCATGTTGTTTGAACTGTTGTATAAGTTAATATCACATTTGTGATCACACTCGTGCTAATATTCAGGAAAACAGCACTCTTGCTTGTGTGATATTACTCAACTATATCATATCTTATAAGAAACAAAAACCCATGGAGATTTTTGTTTTCATAACTTGAATTATAAATGCATTCGAACTATATTCTAACAGGCTTCATCAGGCAGTGAATGCTTTTGGACTCTAAAGACGCGTTTTTGTTTGTTTATTACAAAGCAAGTGACTTTCTTGATAACGTCAGCTCGCATATCGTTAAACCAACATATCGTTTATCACAGATGATAAATATTGCATACCCCTAATATTGAGTGCATTAAGGGGGGGTGAAGGACTACAGCAGCTGTACAGTAAAGATGATGAGCACCAGAAGGGTCCGGAAATGCTTTGTCCCGTAGCCCAAAATTCAATGTCAATGTCAGCATTTGGCTGCAAGGGAAACCCAATATGCCAGTGCACA
>NW_015605942.1:0-545 GCF_001515605.1 Sinocyclocheilus anshuiensis | reverse complement strand
TCAGACCCTTGTCAACAAGAAGACCAAGTTTTTTGGAGGAGATTCAATAACAATGATTGACTACATGATGTGGCCATGGTTTGAGAGGATGGAGATGATAGATCTGAAGCAGTATGTTTTTATCTTCACATTTTTATCTACACATCTATCACATTTATTAAGTGCACTGGCAATAGAGAAAGAGAGATAGTAGATTATGACCGAAGTAAACAAATGCAGACATTTTACTCAATAAAAAAAGATGTTAATTTCATTTTAAGATCTTTTTTTTTTTTAAATGAGTATTAAAGAGTATTAAATGTAAACAAATTATTTAAACTAAAGAGGTAAGAAACTCAAAATCAGTTAGTGGATTACAAAAATTCAATTCAGTTAGACTTGTGCAAATGATTTCTTCGAATATTAACACTCTCTCTTCATAATTTTCAGCTGCTTGGATGACACTCCTCGGCTGAAGAAGTGGACTGAACACATGTTGGAGGATCCCACTGTAAAAGCCACAATGTTCAGCACAGACACCTACAAGGTGTTCTACAAGTCCTACA
>NW_015605941.1:0-545 GCF_001515605.1 Sinocyclocheilus anshuiensis | reverse complement strand
CAGACAGTTAGCGGCCGTCAGCTGTTTCTCTGCGAGAGACGCACATATACACACATGAGCTGGGAAACAAACCTTGAACACACTAACAATGAGCGGTGTTGGGAAGATTTAATTTATCCAAGTGTGTTGCTGTGGAAAAGGCGAGTGTAATATCTCAAGCAGCTAGTGGGAAAAAAGACCCAAGCATGGGAATCGATTGGGCACGAGGCTCACCGGGGACTTTGATTCGTCCAGACAGACACAGAAGTTTTCTACTGCATGGAAGGTCAACAAACAAATCACTACTAAACCTGCACTTACTTCATAAGAACAGAACTTTTGGCTTCAAGTCAACATTAAACCCATATAACTATCCTTTTTACTTCAATCATAACAAATAAAAAATAAATAAAGATGTTGTAAATACACATAGTTTTTGTAAATAAACATTACACAGGAATAATAATACAACAAATAGAATAAATATATAGTTTAGTCATGAAACTCTAGATGGCGCAGGATGACGGGTTGTTAACGTAACTGATGATATTCAGAGAGTTAAACGA
>NW_015605940.1:0-545 GCF_001515605.1 Sinocyclocheilus anshuiensis | reverse complement strand
AGAGATCGCACTGTCATAGTGTTTGAGAATATTCATGCATAATTTTTAACTCATAATTACATGATATCAGATAAAAAATAAAACATTTGAGAAGAGAACGTAACATCATGCCAGTTTGAACCAATGAGCATTAAGCTGTGTCTTCAGCGAGCCGTTTCCCATCATGCTTTTGGTCAGCGCAGTCGGTGGAGAGCAAGTGCGTTCGACTGCACGGCCGACTCGCTGTCACGAGAGATTTTTGACACACGTCGGCATGACTTCAGAGCATCAGACTGCCCTCGGACACATTTCTAACCGGCATGCATCCACAGTGATCACCGGCGATCGGTTCAGCATAGATTTTGCTCATCTCAAACGAGCATGTTGTTAGCTTGACATTGACAAAGGTCAACATTTGCCCCTATTTCCAGTAAAGTATTGCTTTTATCTCGCACTTGATGACTTCTTTTTTGGTAGAGTGTGCAAACTTTCTTTAAGGGTTCTACCTTTTGGAATTTTTATTTTTTTTACCCACTTCCTCTTCTTGGCAAAATATGTGTAAATAA
>NW_015605939.1:0-545 GCF_001515605.1 Sinocyclocheilus anshuiensis | reverse complement strand
GACCTCATCATTTGATAAGAATAATTATATTTGGGTGCAATAATGGAACTAAATTAATACATTAAAAAAACAAGTTAGTAATTGATCTTAATATCTGTAGTTAAAAAAATGAGCACTTTAAAACAGCAAAGACCAATTCTGTTTAAGTATTTTATTACAGTAAATATTAAGGTAAATGGCACCAACTGCTACAAAATTCTATCATAATCATGTCCTTGCAAAGTGAAGAAAATGGTTGTCTTCACTGAGGCAACATTATGAAACCTGTCATTAAAAGCATCGAAAAGTCTTAATGTTTTATTAAATTTATACTGACACTAGTGTTGTAGTACTTGAGACTGGTCTGAAGACCGCTTGTCTCAGACTTGGTCTCAGACTGAGAGGACTCGTAATTTTATTTCAAGACCATTAAAGACCACAACTGCAGGGATATCACTAAATTTCTGGTGCATTGTCCGATTTATTTGTTAACATCATTACTGTGATTGGATGTAAAACTACTTCAAATGCAATCAATAACTTATTTCTAATTTGATTTCTTTTGA
>NW_015605938.1:0-541 GCF_001515605.1 Sinocyclocheilus anshuiensis | reverse complement strand
ATTTGAATAGAGATTACGGGCGCCACTTCACACAGATCCACTCCCGTTCAGAGCAGTAAAGCAATGAGAGATCAGGAGAAACTGAGGGATTACACAAATGGACTACACTTACCCAATTAACACTCTAACAAGAGACAGAACGCACTGCTTAACATCTCAATAGCGCTGTTTGGGCTGTTCGACCCACCTCGTGCCGCATATCTAATGCCAGATTAGCCATAATAGCAGATATTTGTAATCCGTGTGAAGAGGAGAAATCACCCCATGTGACTCTTTCTGGCAGAATTAGTCATTGGGGTGTTTAAATTGATTGCTAGGATGCACATTGTTTGCCAACATGTTTGTCACATTTGTTCACTTATATAAATACATTTTGTATATGCTGATTCATTGTTAGTTTTGTTGCTAAAGCTATGTTTGTGGTGATTTCTTCAAACAACATTAAGAAAAATCTTTGTATATTTTCAGATGATTTCAAAATAGTGTCACTATGAAATTAGTGATAGATAGATAGATAGATAGATAGATAGATAGATAGATA
>NW_015605937.1:0-545 GCF_001515605.1 Sinocyclocheilus anshuiensis | reverse complement strand
GTTTGATGTGTTCCTACTGGAAGGGCAGAGATAGAAGTACCTTTGTTATGCAGAATCTCTGTTATAGGAGCGGCTGCTCACTACATTCTCGTGAATGTGTTTGCCATGACTTATTAATGACCTACAGGTTAAGTCTGAAAGTATTACACAATAATGTCACGTTGACTGGGTTAATATAGTCATAATGAGGCAAAATCATCTGTGTCTAGAGGGTTGAGTGATTCATGTTGTGAATTTGATTTCCTTAACATTACTTTTCAGTGCTTAAAATAAGGGGCACAATGAAGATGTGTTACATACATGGTTCATATTTATTTGATGGAGCCATTGCTAAGAAAAGGGAACTGAACCATGCTGTGTGATACAATAATCATTGTGGCAAAGGAAAATTTTAGTCTTAAAATTATTTAAGTAGTTAAATAATAAGTAGTTCAGCCAAATAAGGGCAAGTAGTTCAGCCAAATGTCTGTCAATCACTTACCCACATTCATGTTTTTCCAAACCTGTATGAATTTATTCATTTATTTTCCAATGCAAAATGAGTT
>NW_015605936.1:0-545 GCF_001515605.1 Sinocyclocheilus anshuiensis | reverse complement strand
ACATAACAGAGGCATCATGTTTGTTCATTGTATAGCAATTTTTTTATAAGTATTTTATTTATATGCAAAGTGAGCAGGCTGCTTTCATGGCAAGACAGGCGTCGTTTACCATCCAGACAGATTTTACTTCAGCTGTTGGAGTTTTTCATTGTGTTTGATTTCAGATGAAATTCTTTGTGGTGGTTTGGAAAATGCTGATAATTTGCATATAGTTTGTAGATCGCCATGAGGTCAAAAAGAGTATTGGCATATAATATTTTGTTTCTTTATTATAGTGTATTTTGTGTTTTCATTTTCCAACTGGCTCTTGAGTAGGAGCCCTGTATTTCACTCTGTGGATATCAGTTGCACCTTTGTGTCTATTATGTCTATGTCCGGTAACGGTAACTTTCGTAAATAGACTGACATATGCAAGGTTCTTGTCCACATAGCCATATTTTACCCCTTGGTAGAGAGAATAGGTTGTCCTTTTGTAGCGGGTTTCTGTGTCAAAGCAATGCTAAAGGGGTCATATGATTGCTAAAAAGAACATTATTTTGTGTATT
>NW_015605935.1:0-545 GCF_001515605.1 Sinocyclocheilus anshuiensis | reverse complement strand
CGTTTTTATGGTTTTAGTTTTAGTTTTAATCAATGATAATAACTCTGCACTGAAGACTGCAACAGACCACAAGAGTGCAGACTATACGTTCATTCTAACAAACACACGCACGCCAGAATCCACAAAGTGTTGTAGAAGTTCTTGTATTTAATTCAATGACATGGTGCAGCATATGCAGGTTATGTTCTGGAGGTATAACATCAAGTTTAATGTGTGTTAGATCGTGCCTCCACGCCAGAAATATCAGATCCAGCCCAGGATGCCAGATCCTGTCAGAAAATATCAGTTTTTTTGTCTGGTAACAGAACAACTAGTCAGCAAATTTGTCTAATACCCAAATCCTGTTAACAGGAAATCTTGTCTGGTACCCAAAAATCTACAAGTGTTATTATATCGCAAACCACAGCAATGGAAAATTACTGCTTCACAACAACATGTGATGTTAAAAGCCTTGAAATGAAGACATTCTCCTATCTCTTACTCATAAAGACAATCATCCTTTGAAACCACACATCATAAGACTAAACAACAATGGAAAAATAATA
>NW_015605934.1:0-545 GCF_001515605.1 Sinocyclocheilus anshuiensis | reverse complement strand
TTTTATTTCAGCTAGTTTCCAAAGCAACATTTCTCATTTTCATTTAATTTAACTTAAAATAACTATAACTAAAACTGAAATAAACATTAATTAAAAATATATAGAATATTTAAAAACAACAAAAACTAATAAAAATGGCAAAAACACACAACAGAATTACTAAAACATAACAAAAATTACCATGAAAGCAGAAAATATAGAAATAAAATCTATTTCAAAATATCAACTATAGCAGTATCTCAGTGATACTAAAATAACACTGATCAAAACAATTTTCACTCAGAAATTGCTAGTAAATGCAATTAATTACAAAGAATCGGCAAGTAAAACATTAAATGAAGCATAACATTTTGAAGTAGAAAAACTGAAATTGTATTTTTTTGTAAAATGTACTCCAATAATCTTTGTTTTATTTATAACTTTGATTAGATATTCATCTCATCTTTGTTTTCAGAGTTGCATCCATAAAAGAAACAGATTCTGTCTCATTATTTCAGTGAGTCGTTATTTTGTTGCATGCTGCTCTATTACCGTGGTCATTTTGA
>NW_015605933.1:0-545 GCF_001515605.1 Sinocyclocheilus anshuiensis | reverse complement strand
ACAAAATAATGTTCTTTTTAGCAACATCCTATGACCCCTTTAAAAGAACTTTGGTTTGTTTAAACATAGTCATAAAAGTATGCTTTTAAGTACACTTTTTATTTCTTTAATATTATATGAATGCAAGTACAGTTTTTAAAATACACTTTTAAGATTTGAAGTACACTACTAGTGCACATTCAATACAATTAAGCGCACTTCTATTAAAGGGTTTGAATGAATAAATTTAAACAAATACACTTTTTCGAATACAAATGTCTCCAATGAACATCCTGAGGCTGGAATGCACTGTACACTATGTTGTTCAGGAAGACATTTTCCAGCCTGTTGCTCTTAAAAATTATGCTTTCTTTGATGGCCTAAAACTGTCCCAGAGGTTGAGGCCTCGCAGCATCACAGCCACTGAGAGCTGCTTGTGTGTTAATAAATGAGCCTGTGAGAGTGTGTGTGCTAATATATGGGCATGTGAAAGTGTGTGTGTGTGAGTTAATAGATGGCTCTGTCTGAGTGTAGCTGACAGAGGGATTATTCGCTCTCATAACTCG
>NW_015605932.1:0-545 GCF_001515605.1 Sinocyclocheilus anshuiensis | reverse complement strand
GCAACCGATGCCATGGCGCAGAGGGGTTCCGCCCCCTGACACGCCTCCTTTCTCTGTCTGCTCCATTTTCTCTGCCAATTTAACCCTGAAGCGCAGTGGAGCGTGTGCCTGCAAGCTCACAGCAGATCACCTTAGAGGTCAAGATGTCAGTTGACCAAAAGCATCACTAAACCTGTCACACAGTATCTCAGCCAGATGATGTTTTGATGAAAGATCAGAGATGGTTTTGCTTCTAAACTCGTTATGATGCGAGTTCAACTCTTAACACAAGACACACACAAAACACCACAGAAACCACCTATATAACTGCCAGCACTAAATAAGACTGTTTCTTCTGTTCAGTCTGCTCTATTCAGCATACGGTATGTCATGTATATTAAAAATGAATGTATATCTTTCAAAATGTTAGGCTTGGTAAGATTTTTTTGTGTTTTTGAAAGAAGTCTCTTACGCTCACCAAGGCTACATTTATTTGATCAAAAACACAGAAGGAAAAATACTGTGAAATACAGAGTTCTGGCATGAAACTCTAGATGGCGCAGTCC
>NW_015605931.1:0-545 GCF_001515605.1 Sinocyclocheilus anshuiensis | reverse complement strand
TGTGTTTATAGCGTATCTATTGATGAATATGAGCATTGTATGTACTCTTAAAAAGTTGAAGAAATATTATCTCTCTTTTTGTATGTGTGTGTGTATTTGTGTTTGTGTGTGGATAGAGCCTACAGACTCCATTCAGTGAACTGGTTGAAGAGGGCCCATTGTTCGGAGCGGGGGAAAGCGTTGAGGGTGATGGTCAAGCATTCCTGTCAGAGATCAGTGAAGAAGATGTGGAGATCCTGAGGCAGAGAGAAGAAGCACTGCTGCAGATCGAGGTAGGAGCTCAATAGCCACACCCACTGAATATCTAATTGCATTAATAAGCCTCGCCCAACCCCTCTCAGCTTATCATTATTAATGGACATTTATTTTCCTCATTGGGCGAAAGTTTGGGGTCAGGTTGTCTATTCTAAATATCGATTATACTCACCAAGGCTGCTTTTTTTTATGCAAAATACCATAAAAACTGTAATGTTTTGAAATATTTTTACAATTTAAAAGAACTGTGTAGATAACTTGACTACTTAAATTTGTAAGGGAATTAATTA
>NW_015605930.1:0-545 GCF_001515605.1 Sinocyclocheilus anshuiensis | reverse complement strand
ATGTCAGTGATCCCCTGATG
Organism: Sinocyclocheilus anshuiensis; assembly: GCF_001515605.1. Taxonomy (NCBI): domain Eukaryota; kingdom Metazoa; phylum Chordata; class Actinopteri; order Cypriniformes; family Cyprinidae; genus Sinocyclocheilus; species Sinocyclocheilus anshuiensis. The sequence continues at coordinate 525 of NW_015605930.1, read as the reverse complement.
ATATTGCTCTGGTTAAACGGTCAGTAGTACCGCAATGAGGAAGACAGGCCTAGTTACAGCGGCACATTAACTCATGTCCATCAGAAGCTAGCCAGGTGGCTAACAGTCCTAGCCAGGTCCTCACACATTAACCTGTCAAGATTATAAACAGCACGGTCTTTCTGCTGTTAACAGAGTCCGTGTTGCGCATTCCCCAGTGTCCTAACTTACCCGTCATCTCCCTTATTTTTCAGTTTCTTCCCCATTATGTCTGTATGGCTGTAACCTCCTCGTTGCGTGGCGGTGCCGTGTAGTCGGTGTTAGCGCTTCAAGTTAGTCGTGCTGGCATTGCGCATGCGCACTTGACAATACGTAATAGCGCACCGCGGCCTCAGCGCAGACCTTTAGCGCACATGGATAGTCTACTCTATACAGTTACATAAAAGAGAACGGATGCCGTTTAAATGCCATTTCGGGATGTTTGAGTGAAATATAATATCGTTCCTATTGCTTCTTTTTAAATAAACCGCGCAAACAACAAAGAAA
>NW_015605929.1:0-545 GCF_001515605.1 Sinocyclocheilus anshuiensis | reverse complement strand
TGGGCATGTTGTTTACAATGGACTTATTTCCCCCAGTTCGATCATATATTCACTCCTTTTCTCTCCCCTGTCAAGAGGAAATATGACTCTTACTGCACTTGATTCCACCAGGGAACTCACAACAGCAACTTTGGCTAGTTGCTGGCATTCCAACCCTGGTTTTTTCTCTCTAAACCAGTGTCTTTTTCACTCGTCTCGGCGCATGCTCCAAAACATGTAATTTCTAGCTGTCCGAACTGATGGCCGTGGCAGCCTGCCCACCCCTCAAGACTAACAATCATCAGATTTGCTCATGATCCATGCAGAAGGAAGAACAGCTGCCTGTGTTTGATGGGTCCTGTCAGATCCTCTGTCCTTCTTCCATTCATTTATTCATATCTCCTATTAATAGTTTGAATATACCCAGAAAGCTACTTTGCTACTGTTGATTAAAAAACAAATAATAATTTTGATATAAAAATGGAACATTTACATGCTAATCGAAATTTAATTAGAACAAAATATTCATAAATACAATGAATATGCAAAAGAAGTGAATGATATAT
>NW_015605928.1:0-545 GCF_001515605.1 Sinocyclocheilus anshuiensis | reverse complement strand
ATGAAACTTTGTTTCTTATCAAAAGTAACAATATATAAAACTGGAGGTTTCAAATTAAGTTCCGCTCGTGCAGTGGTTAAAACAATGCTGCATTTGTTCGGTACACATGCGTACCGAACCAAAAGACCCATATCGAACATTTTCAGTACGAATATGTGTACCATTCCACCCCTACCTCTTAATGTATCATATGATATTTTGCGAGGAATTTAAATAAGAATCAGAGTTCTGAGGTAACGTTTTTGTGTGCACAGATATACTGACAAATTTCCTTGAACCGACCTGTCATCAGTTGTGTATGCTGCAGTGACTCCAGCTGAGTTCAAGTCAAGTACCTTAAACATATTGCTATAATAACTCCTTATCATCCTTGACCTAATTTAGAGGTGCTCTTCATAAACTGTAAACCTTTCTACTCGCCCTGGGAGTTTTGCGTAGCTGACAAGATAAATCGCCTGCGATTATGAATGCGATATTGTGTAGCTTGTCAGTGAACAACAGCTCTGTGTAGTAAATGCTGCTCCATCTGAACGCACGTGATGGAG
>NW_015605927.1:0-545 GCF_001515605.1 Sinocyclocheilus anshuiensis | reverse complement strand
CATGTCTTCCAGATGTCTGAATCAGACAGCCATTAAATTGGTGACAGGTATTTAAAAACCCCTTCACTGTTGCTGAAATTTATCATGGACGTCTGTGTTTTTTCATCACTCTTGCTGTTTTAAATCAGAGTGAGAGAAAAGTAGCCACTGGCTTCTGCTGAGATGAAAACAAAAGCTGCATATAGATGCTATAGAACACTGTTCCTTTGCTGGCACAGAATTTTCCAGAAGTAATAAAGCGTATGTTCTTAAATCGCTGAGCTAAGAGAAGGGAAGTCATAATAGGATGCAAGGTTTGAAAAGGTTAGTGGTCTCTAGCATTAGGATGGTTGGCTACAGGACCAGTGACCTTGACTAGCATAGAGCTTAGAACATGCCACTGAATCTCATTTGTGTGAACACCCTCAATCTACAGTATTATCACCCTTTGTGTACTGGTGCATATTTTTGCTTTCTGCTTTTCATTTGATATTTTCAAAAATTTTTGGTAGTGGCAGGCAGTGGACTTGTAGAGGAAATGTGTTTTCCTGCAGTACCAGTTTTTT
>NW_015605926.1:0-544 GCF_001515605.1 Sinocyclocheilus anshuiensis | reverse complement strand
TCTAAATGCAATGTTGCAATTGGCACTTTTCATTCAATTTCATATTTTACTTTAACCCTAAATAGGCCTTGGGGACAAATTTGGGCAAAATAATTTTTAATTAAAAAAATAAAATAAAAATGGTTTCCTTAATCTGAGTGGTAAAGACTTGGTTTCTTTTCCTATGTTTCCTACCTGAACACACAAAAAAGTTGGATTTGATTCAACAATGTTGTGTTTGGGGAAAAAAACTTCTTAACTGGTCCTTCGTGGACAAAAGTGGGCAGTCATAGGAAATGAATGGGTGAGACTATAATTCAGAGCAATTTTTTTTTTATTTGTCCAATAAAAATAAATAAATCCAACACAATGCAGATCATACATACATATAAATAAAGGGGTGAGCCTATACAACGAGCCTCAATGTGGCACACACACACACACACACACACACATCCATAAACAAAACATTGAATGACCCTATAACGTTTTTTGTTTGTTAATTTTGTCAAATAAAAAACAGTCACACACACACACACACACACATACTTGTATTTGTGGTTTA
>NW_015605925.1:0-545 GCF_001515605.1 Sinocyclocheilus anshuiensis | reverse complement strand
TATATATTGATGCCAGAACCTTGACACAAAGAAATGTTATGTAGCTTACCATCTATTTCATTGTGATAACTTGTTTACATCTTATTAAAACTTGTTTCTCCCTATTTCTCCTCCGAAGGAACACTATCATTGGTTTTTACTGTTATGCTGACAATACTATATTCCCTTTTTATATTTCAGAATACAGAAAAAAGGGAGCCCCCAACTATGACAGACTTTTCAGAATAAACTCTCTCTACACAGACATTGTTACAGCATGCAAGACATTCTTGCACCCACAAAGGCAGCTGGCCTTTACATACATACGTGGCATCAAAGGCTGGAATGTGACTGAAACAACAGAGGAAAAGGAAAAACCCACCAAATGGGGATACAAATTTTTTGTCCTTGCAGATTCTTTGTGTAGTTATACCTGTGGCCTGTAGCACGAAGGGAGATGAACAAACTCTGAGATTCAGTGTAGGTTTAGAGTTGACAAAACCCGATAAAGCCAACCTGGTTTAGGTCAGGTTCACCGGGCTCACAAAGCTCGATATAAACGTTCT
>NW_015605924.1:0-545 GCF_001515605.1 Sinocyclocheilus anshuiensis | reverse complement strand
TCTCTTTAATCACCAGAAACATGAATCAGTATTTGTTTTTCATAGAGAGAGAAAGGAATAGGGAGATCTGTAATATGATTACATAACTCTAAATATAGTTAGATTTTGAATTATTTGGACAAACACAGGTATACACTTCAATTCAGCAGGTTTTATAGCCTTTCACAGACGTAATCAACTGAATTTTACACAGATTCACTCCAGTCAAAGTGTAGAAACTTCTCAAAGGTGCTCTAGAGAAATCGAATGCACCTGACCTACATTTCAATATCTGTTTTAATGTGATATTTCAGGGTTTTTCTCTTTTTAATAAATTTGCAAAGTTATCAGAAATCAATTCAAATCAAATAAATGCATAAGGGTAATATCTCACTAACTGGTATGAGACAAAAAGTCCAATTACACACATTTCTTGTTTTAGTAGGTCTGCAAGTTGGTATCAACCATCAAAACGGTCATAAATTCTGGGGCCAGTTGTTCAAAAAGTTTAATCTGGATCAGATTTGGAAATCCCATGTTTTGCTATCCAGGATCAGGTAACCCAT
>NW_015605923.1:0-545 GCF_001515605.1 Sinocyclocheilus anshuiensis | reverse complement strand
GCAGAAGGTTGAGCTGTAGAGACAATGCATCGTTCTCAGACAATATAGAACCTGTATAACGTATATATGCAACACTTTTAGGCCTATTAGAGAGCTAGACTACGTCTCAAATGAATGACTGAATGGATGAATTCATGAATAATATAAAAATATAACAAAATTAAACTAAAATGAAATAAATTATAAATTAACATATAATAAAATAAAACAGTATGATTGAGTTTAACTGGTTTTACACGAGAAGATACTGCGGAGTATCTTCACTTTGCGTCAATGTCCCGATTATCCTACTTTCCAGGAATGATCATCTTAGTATGTTATGCCGCACACAAGCTATTTAACAAATAAATAGGCCTACGTATGCTACTACATGGATATTAAATATTGATTTGAAATTGTGGAGACCGAAGAGAACACGAGCACAGCTATTTTGAAACCGGTCAGCCCTGGATAGCCTAACTGTTATTTATTAGACGCTGATTGACCAATTAGAATAAAGTATTTCGATGAGCCGCATAATAAAACACACGGACTAGGTAAAACAT
>NW_015605922.1:0-544 GCF_001515605.1 Sinocyclocheilus anshuiensis | reverse complement strand
TATAATTTAATCTGTAATTTCACTACAGTATTTTCTTCAGTATAATTTTATCTGCATTGTAGGATTTTATATGGATTATTAAGGACCCATATAAAATAATATTTGCAGATGGCAAAGAGCAAGAAATGTTGAGCCATGACTCTTCAGTTTGGTCCTTTCACACTAAATATATCTACCATAATTATATAAATTATTTAAAAAAAAAAAACACACATTAATAATTACTAAAATATGATATATAATTTATCATATATGATATAAAAATTTAATCTTTAACCTAATTCAAATACCATAGGAAACTAACAAAATCTGTTTTTTTGTTTTGTTTTGTTCTTTTCATTTATTAGTGGCTTGACCACATTTTGTTTCTAAGGGATTTGTGCATGTAATGCTGCTGCCAACATGCCAGTACAGTATACAAATACTACATTTTAATAAATGTTTGTAGTTTTTTTTTTATGGTCTATTAAAAACTGCCTAAGATCAGTTATCAATGTTCTAATATATGCAGTAGATAGATAGATAGATAGATAGATAGATAGAT
>NW_015605921.1:0-545 GCF_001515605.1 Sinocyclocheilus anshuiensis | reverse complement strand
GTGTGTGTGTGTGTGTGTGTGAGTGCGTGCGTGTGTGTGTGTGAGTGAGTGCATGTGTGTGTGTGTGTGTCTGTGTGTGTGCGAGGGAGGCTGTTATGGCAACATTATGGGTATTCATGGCAAATCCGGGGTTGTTTCTAGGTAACAAGCGAATGCAGAGAAACAAAACCCTTTCACAAGGAGCAAGTTGGCATAATTCAAAAACAGCTCATTAAATGCAATCCATCCATACCGTAAAGCCATGCAGGATGATTTATTTAAAGATATCTGAGCTGAAATGCGTCTAAAAGCCAAGATGCTGTCAAGAGCGCAGTATGCGCTACGTCCCGCGGGGTCAAAGTGGACGGTTCGGGGAGGAAATTAGTCATTGATCACAGCCTGATATAAACACAAGATAAGTTCATAAGATTTATGAACTTCTTTGAAGAATGTACAAGGTTCTGCTCTGTGAGTTAGAGATGGAGGAGAAGTTTGGAAGTGAAGCAAAATGTTTTGAAGCAAAGCACGAAAGATCACACTCCGGTCCGCCCGCAGTCCTTCCTCTC
>NW_015605920.1:0-545 GCF_001515605.1 Sinocyclocheilus anshuiensis | reverse complement strand
ACATTATGCTTCTGTATATAGGTCTGTTGATGGCTATAACATTTTGACTATACATTTTGACCCAGTGACCCAGTCCCCAACCCTGTTTCTGGAGATCTACCTTTCTGCAAAGTTCAGCACCAACCCTGAGCAAACACAATTGAACCAACTAATTAGGATCTGAAGGAGCACTTGATAATTAACAGGTGTGATCAGGGTTGGAACTGAACTCTGCAGGAAGGTATCTCCAGGAACTATATGATCCATACAGATCTATATGAAGTACATCAGGGATGGTCATTATTTCAAATACATGTATTTGAAATACAAAATACAATTTTGTATTTCAAATACATTTAATCTTTGCATTTTTGTAATTTCAAAATACAAAATACTTTTTGCCAATCAACCTCTTTATTAGACTGCTGATTTCTTGTATTAATTAGGCTATACAAAAATAAATACAAGATTAAATGCATTTAAATACAACATACTATTACAAAATAATAGTATTTTGTATTTCAAATGGATGTACTCAAAATACTGCCCATTAATGCAGTCTAATA
>NW_015605919.1:0-545 GCF_001515605.1 Sinocyclocheilus anshuiensis | reverse complement strand
TTTAACATTAATATTCGTATTTGTTATATGATATTCATTTTGGAATTAGTTTGATGAGGCTGATTAGGGAAGCTCCTCATATCAAGGCTTAGTTCAGCCCCATTTCAAACAGGTGTACACTTTGCCGATTTCAACATTTTAAAATACTAAACATTCACCTTTTCTAATGGCATGAAAATGTTTTGATGCCCTATTCACAAAGAATGTAAAATTCTACATGTATATATCTATCAGGGATGCAAACTCATCATGGATGGAAAAGTGACAAGGTGTATGTCATTTATTTCTGTAATGGCAAAGCTGAATTTCCAGGAGCCAAAAAAATTAATAAAAATCTTATAAGAAATGTTGAAAATAGTTGCACTGCTTAATTGTGAAAACTGATGATACTGGCTCCAGCTAATTTTTGCATTGGTATCAGCCAAAATATATATTGCATCCTTAGCAATTTTCTCAAACACAAGCACACACAAGCAGCAGCCATGAAATACCTGAGAGGTTCAAACACCAAACAGAGATGCTGTTTGTGGTAAAAGTGTCTGAAG
>NW_015605918.1:0-545 GCF_001515605.1 Sinocyclocheilus anshuiensis | reverse complement strand
ATAATAATAATAATAAAAGAAATACAAGATTTATGATGCTTTTTGGGAGAATGGAAGCTTTTGTTGTGGCAGAAGTTTTGTGTAATACACATTTGTGGATTAGATGGTTAATTGTTAGACCACAGATGTTCCCTTGTTAGTGTACATTACAGCTTATTCCATGTGCTTATCAATGAAATACAACCACAAACCCAAGTCATATGGACACAGATAGGGGAGCAGTGGATGGATTGTATCTTTTCAAGGCTCTAAACTTTACCCTTCAGTATAGATGTAGTTTTTCCTCCTGCATCTCTCTGGGCTTCCAAGGAGCCAAAGCCTCTTATTCCCTCTGAAGATGAAACTCATATGCCGGGGACACTGGTGTCATTTGTCTTTTCCGACACATACAGCCAGCACTGTTGTAACCACATTAGCGGCAGGTTATTTTTGTAAAAACAGCATGTGTTTTAAAATGAGATGTTGCTTGTTTTTAAAAGAAATTGCAGTGAGCAGTTAGATGCTGCTGTTTTATTACAAGATTTTGATGCTGATTTTGAAAGATG
>NW_015605917.1:0-545 GCF_001515605.1 Sinocyclocheilus anshuiensis | reverse complement strand
TAAAACAACAATTACGATATTATCGCAGACGATATATATCGCACGGCCCTACTTCCAAATACGATAAATTGTGAGCATTAGTGCCTTTTACATGAAAACCTGTTGACATTCAACAGGCTTACTCTTTTTATCGGCATGAGCCAGGGATATTATACTTAATCATAACAGTTTGTTTAGTTATAAAACATGTAGCCTACTCATATTTTATACTACAAGAAAAAAATAAAAAGTTAAAGTAAATTAAAGTAGCAATTATCTAAGTCCAAGTAATAATAATTTTGATTACACAATAATGGCAATATATACTGTACACAGAACAATCAGACATGCCCATTACTCGATTAAACTTGGCCCTTTATTTTAAGATTATTGCTTTATAGTTTTATTGATTGATTGCCATTAAGATTAATACACCACATAGATGATTTATAAATAGCTGTAGTATTTCCCTGCTGAAAACAAAAACCCTGTTTAAACCAACCTAAACTGGTTTAAGCTGGTCTTAGCCAGTTTAAAATATCCTCTCAGGGGTGCCCAAACTCGGT
>NW_015605916.1:0-545 GCF_001515605.1 Sinocyclocheilus anshuiensis | reverse complement strand
GAGTTTTCTCTTATCACCTTCTCAGTAGCTTTCCTCTTTTTCTCCAGAAGAGTAAAGAACAAACATAAAGCTGTCAACCCAAATACACACTCTCAAACAGCTGATGAACCTTCACAAACAGCTGAGAAGGTTTAAACGAGGTTGAATCAACTACATATTGTGTTTTGGGGAGTGGCTTAGTTTTGTTAATAAGGTGACTAGATGTTAAAAAGTGCAGTAGTCCAGTATCAGTGAGTGTAATTAATTATTTTTCAATTCAAATTCAGCTTTACTTAGCATCGAGATATTCAAACGTTAAATTATGAATCTTAGCTAGAAAACATGCTATTTTTATTTTGTTGTTAATGAAAATGAGGCACAGATTTCTGTTTAGTAGGTTAAACTGTTCTTTGTTAGGTCTAATTGAATTTTTTTTCTTAATAATAATTTGTGTGTGTGTGTGTGTGTATATGTATGCGTGTATGTTTGCGTGTATGTATGTTTGCGTGTATGCGTGTATGTATGTATGTATGTATGTATGTTTGCATGTGTGTGTGTGTGTGTGT
>NW_015605915.1:0-545 GCF_001515605.1 Sinocyclocheilus anshuiensis | reverse complement strand
CTAGAGAGGAATGCAGATTGCAAAAAAAAGATGACACACTTTCTTTGCCCTGTGTGATTACTTCCTCTGGAAGCTTTTCTCAAAGAAGTCACCAATCCTCCAGTGGCGTGTCGACACCTACATCTCTAGTTGATATCCCACCACCCTTTGAGTTAGCTTACATAACTAAGAGGCCTGTGACCAAAAGCTCTCCATCACTTCTAATCCAACATGAATCTCCTGACAACCCCAAAAAGAAGAAGACTTCATTTAAACGTTTCTTGGCCTTAAAATTTAAGAAAAAATCAGAAAGCAAAGCCTGTGGAGATGGTAGTGTCCGCTCCTCCAGGTCATTGTCTGAATCTAGTCACCATGGGCCCATTCGGGTGCTGGAGCTTGATCGAAGGAGTACAAGTGGCTCCCCACAGCTTCAGTCCCGTGTGGGAAATCCACAGCGTAACTCAGAAATACCTACCACATTTCTGCTTTACAAAGAGAGGCAAAGAAGGCAAGGTGCACCTAAGAGTTATAGCAACAGGGGTATAGCCAGAGTGGAGTCTTTTGAG
>NW_015605914.1:0-545 GCF_001515605.1 Sinocyclocheilus anshuiensis | reverse complement strand
GTGTGTTTGTTTTGCTATACTTGTGAGGACCAATTATTGAGAAGCAACCTGCTCTGTGAGGACATTTCTCGTTGTGAGGACATTTTGGGTGGTCCTCACAAAAATAATGCTTAAATGGCCTCCTGAAGACCTATACTCCATGCTGTGTAAGTTTCAGCAAAAGTCCTCATAGCAATAGTAATATTGGAAATTGGTGTGATTGCGCGCTCCCCCTATAGTACACACTCATGTACTGCGTCATCCATATTGGGAGGAGGAGCCTGAGCGAGAGTGATTTTTCTGATTGGATGGCTCCTTCCTAGCTGGGGAATTTTTGTGATTGGTCACTTCAGTCACATTGCTATACTTGTGTGGGGCGGGGGTCCAGATGGAGCTGAATATTTTAAATATTATATATTATAAATATATTACATTTAAAAATATTTAACGCCAGTAACCTTGTGAACTTGTATGAGGACGGCGACGCGCTGAATCTTTAGTTACTGTAAGATTTAATCATACATACATACACTTTACAAACTATACATCATTAAAAAGAGCTAAGA
>NW_015605913.1:0-545 GCF_001515605.1 Sinocyclocheilus anshuiensis | reverse complement strand
CGGCACAGCAGCAGCCCAGAGCGAACCGAACCCAGCCGCACCACAGCGCCACGACACACAGCGCCGCGGGAAACTTAATCAGGAGCATCCTGAGAGGAAACAACACTTCCCGCCACTGACAGATGAAGCTGCGACAAAAGAACAAGTGCTTCTGGTTTAAAACTCGCTCACTGGAATCATAAAACGGTTGTTTAAAATCGAATTCAACTACATCTAAGTGCTTACAGCTGAAACGACACAAACTACTATTGCTTTGGAGCGTCACTGCGCAATCACTAAATGACAGCGCCCCCTAAAGGCGGGAAGTATTAGTGTATTAAATACGTATGACGTGACCACTAAACCAGTCATAAGAGTCCTTTTTTTGTTGTTTTTTTTTAGATTTATACATAATCTGAAAGCTGGATAAATAAGATTTCCATTGATGTATAGGTTTGTTAGGATAAGATAATAGTTGTTCGAGATACAGCTATTTGAAAATCTGGAATCTGAGAGTGCACAAAAATCAAAATATTGAGAAAATCGTCTTTAAAGTTGTCCAAATT
>NW_015605912.1:0-545 GCF_001515605.1 Sinocyclocheilus anshuiensis | reverse complement strand
AGGCTGCTGATCACCTCTCAGGAAGGCTTTGGACTCCTCAGCATAATGGGCAAACAATTTTCCATGTCTGGAAAATAGCGATTGAATATTGAATGTTACATAATTCTCTCATGAAAGCTTTAAATATTAAAATCCTAAAAACAAACAACTCTTTACCGTTCCAGTCCGAAGTTCTCCATTAACATGACGTACCACCATTTCCTCAGCTCTGCCATGTCCAGCTGCTCAAAACATAAAAGTTAATGCCCTTTGTAAGTTACATTGTCTCAAAGTTACTGAAAACTATACTAATACTTACAATTGTGTAGTCAAATGGGGCATCCAGCACTATGTACAATGCAGACTATAAATGAAAGACAAGTCAGTATTAGGGCAAAAACAATACAAATTAACCACAAACATATTGTACACATCTTACCATCAACATAAATACACCACAGTCGTTTCCATATGGTTGTCCTGGAAAACCCTTAAATATAATTAAATATGACATTCTTGTTGGAAATCAACTGCCCTGGGTACCCTAGCAACCGCATAGCAACATC
>NW_015605911.1:0-545 GCF_001515605.1 Sinocyclocheilus anshuiensis | reverse complement strand
TTTTTTTTTTTAAATGTCTATATAGTTTTTATTAATTTTTATATATTCATTTTACAGTAAATATTTTTCTTTTTTATGTCTATGTAGCTTTTATTAATTTTAGTTTAATTAGTTTTAGTTATTTTAGTACTACAATTACTAAACAAAAATATGAAATGTTGCCTTGGCAACTAGCTGAGATAAAATTTAGTTATAAAAAAGTAAATAAATAGATTTAAAAAAGTAAATTTTATTTTATTTCATAAAGTTTACTTTATTTAAAGTACTGAAAAGGTTTTTATGGTGTTAGTTTTAATTAACTGTAATTACCTGGAATGCAGAAATTATATGTACACAGTGTTTACTGAAATTCATTCAACAGTATTTGAAAATGTACAAATGTCCTTTATACATTGAGAAGACAACACTGGAAATAAACGTCAGCAGTTGTTCAACAGGATGCCAGAATAATCCAGTTTAGAGAGAAATAGGATGTTTATTGTGAAAATAATCAGTAATGTGATTAATGAATACTGTGGTTGGTTTTGTTGACGTCAGAATGAGTT
>NW_015605910.1:0-545 GCF_001515605.1 Sinocyclocheilus anshuiensis | reverse complement strand
CGTTCATTAAAAATATACAGTAACTCTTTACAGTAAGGTCTTATTGTCAACGCAAATCTATAAATATATAGAAATAAATGTATAAAATATAAGTTAATGAATTATATTAAATGTAATAAAATAAATTAATATAAATACATTTTTTAAATACAATTATTAAGTTACAACTGTTATTGTAAAGTGTTGGTGAATGCACTGTTCTGCTTGGTGTTTGATCATCAGGTTGAGTCTCATCTGATTTGTGTTTCAGCGACTGATGTGAAGTTCAGTCAGACGCTGTTGGGTCGCTCCGTCCCGTTCGCGTCCGCAGGAGACTGTTACAGCGCTGCAAAGTGTCCTCAGGTGCCGTCATTATTCTGCATGACCAGATGTTTAGAAGCATCAGTGCATGAAATCAAGCCCCAGTTCACTTGGAAATACACCACTGCTGTTCAGAGAATCTGTGAGGTGTTTCTGAGAGAGTCTCTTCTGCTCAGCAGAGCTGCATTGATTTGATCAGGAATACAGTAAAAATTGTGAAATATTATTACAATGTAAAACAGCTG
>NW_015605909.1:0-545 GCF_001515605.1 Sinocyclocheilus anshuiensis | reverse complement strand
GCGGAGAACTGAACTTCGCTGAGGACACTGGAGGATCTGATGTAATAAAAGCTTTCTAAAGCACTCAAAACACTCTTTTTGGTTGGCTCTATTAGTCAAGTGTAACTTTTAAAAAAAAAAAGAAAGTAAATTAAATTAAATAAAATACACACTATTTAGTGGTGGGTCAAATGATCGAAATCTTAACTGTATTTCTCACTATAGTCATTTTTGCAGGAAATTCAATGAAAACGATTATATATTTAAAATAATAAAATGGTTTAAATATGAAATAACCATTTGGTAATATTTATTTTGGATAATCTAATAATAATAATTATTATTATATTATTTATATAAATAATAATAATAATTATTATTATTTATAAATTGTATGTTCAGTTTTTATTTAAAAGACTCAAACCAAATAATAAACTATTTGAGAGAAATAAATGATAAGTCTGACTCACAACTGTAAAAATACAAACATATACACTACTGTTTAAAAGTGTGGGGTTAGAAAGATTTTTATTACTAATTTATATTATGTTTTACTTTTCACATTT
>NW_015605908.1:0-545 GCF_001515605.1 Sinocyclocheilus anshuiensis | reverse complement strand
CTCTAATGAGAGTTAGTAGACATGTAGGTGCAAGGGACCATCACATTTGACATACTTCTGTCACCATGAGAGAAAAACACAATGATGGTAGATCTTAAAGGTCTGTACTAATAATCCGAGGGTCAATAGTTTAAATCCCAGAAGGGCTGATGTGTAAAATGAGACTAGGATCTGTTAACACCAGTGTGCTCTTGAAAAATGCACTTAACTAAAACACCAGTTACTCAAAAGTGACTGAAGCTCTTGTGAATGTACTTTACTTTGAAAAAGAACACATCTGCTAAATTGAATATACAAGTAGGAGTATAGATGCAGTGAAATCAGTAGAAAAAGCTCAAGCATTATCCATAAAGGGATATAAAATTTTACTCACCCTAATGACACTCCAAAAAACTGAGTTGTTTATCAGAATGGAAAAGCTGCTCTTTTCCATATCATGACTTGTGACAGTCAGGCTCTGAAAAAAAAAAAAACAGTGAGTAAAGGATGACATTTTAATTGTTTTGTGAACTATCACCATGCCGTTCCCTCTCTCTGAGTGATTT
>NW_015605907.1:0-544 GCF_001515605.1 Sinocyclocheilus anshuiensis | reverse complement strand
CAATGATGAACGAGCACTGACCATCAGTGTTGTCATGGTGAGCACCGTTGTGATTCCTAAAGGTTAAAGGACACACGGAAATATTCCTTTAACTTGTCAGGTTCATTTGTGTGTGTGATTTGTTTTAAAATTGTACTGATTACTGATTTCACTAGACATTCTACTAACTCTTTGTAACTACATGTCAACAAATTCTCATTAATTTGCAACTACATGTCAACTAACTTAGTATACTATAGAATAGGTTGACATGTAATTACAAAGTTACTTATAGTCAGTAGAATATCTGTTGGGGAACCATTAAAATAAAGTGGCTATTAATCAGACTCTAATAACTGGTAGTTGATATGCAGTTGTAAAGTTACTTATAAAGTAAAAACTTGGAATATCAAAAAAATTGTTTACCTATTAATTTTTAAAATGTACAAATTTGACTTTTCGCAAATTAGTTTTTTTTTAAACATGCGAGATATGGAGAACATCTAGTATGTTATAAAATATAATATTATATATATATATATATATATACACACACACACACACA
>NW_015605906.1:0-544 GCF_001515605.1 Sinocyclocheilus anshuiensis | reverse complement strand
TTTTTTTTTTTTGACAAACCCAGACCTCATTCACATTTCTGGATGAACTTTTTATTTTATTTTATTTTATTTTATTTACCTTATTGAATGTACTACATAAATGTTCTTCATTTTTCGTGTGGCCGTAGTGTTGAATATTTATTCATTGTGTATTAGAGACTGTTATAGTTGACCCTAGTTGTTATCTTTTTTGTCCTTCTCATAGTGGTTCTCTTGGACACTACAGCTGTGCTGGGAGAACTAAGCTGGAAGACCTACCCAATAAATGGGGTAAGTAATATTTCCCCGTGACCTTTGTACCTTATACACAATTTCCCCTGCAGTATATACATGTACTGCTGTTATTAAAAAATTAATTCTTATAAAGCTCCTCTGAATGTATTCCAACCATGCCTGTGCAAACATTACTTATATCAGGTTAATCCAAACCACACAATTCGATGTGAAAAAAGAAGTATGTTATAATGAAATTTAATCAAATCAGGCCACTGAAACGGCATTGGTGATCCAGAATCTATTCAACGAGTTTCTTAAAGGGTAATTA
>NW_015605905.1:0-544 GCF_001515605.1 Sinocyclocheilus anshuiensis | reverse complement strand
GTGACGAATATGTCTGTTTTGACCTCAGTTACAGAGACTGCAAAGTTAATCACAGATTACATATGCATGCAGAACCGTGAGTACATTATACTGTTACAGCAAAATGAGGTGAAATGCATGGGTCAAAGACAAATCAAAACAATAAAGTCGAATACAGCTTTAAAAATGTTTTCATACATTACAATGTGTTCTGTTTAACTTTATTTTTCTGAGCAAATAAATAATGCATTTTTACTATGATTTGCAGAAAATGTCATTTAGTGTAACAATAGTTACAAAAATTCTTGTCAGGCATATTTACAGCTAGAATAATTAGATGACATTACAAGACTATTTAAGGATCACAGTTCAGCCCTAAAATACGAATTGTCATTTTAAATCTTTACCCATCTTTGCCACTATATCCTTCAAACCACTATTTTACCCATTTGTCAGCAATGCGTATTTAACCATTTAAAATATAATAAAAATGTAGCATGGATACTTATTCTTTTATATCTTTTAATAAGTACAGGTCAGAATAAGTATGTTGTTTCATTTTTAC
>NW_015605904.1:0-544 GCF_001515605.1 Sinocyclocheilus anshuiensis | reverse complement strand
GGGGCCATCGGTGTCCCCTCTCTTTGTAATGGAGATCTTCAAAGACACTCAAATGAGAGCAGAATTCTACAGATCAAACATTGCAGGCTGCTGAGAAGCAAGTCCGATAAGAGCCCAGTAAGTTAATGAACATATCCCAGCATGCTTTGGTTTGCCAACGAAACGGCTAATATTGCAAGTTTAGATGATATCACTGGGGAATCCCTTTTATCCGTTAAAAGGTGAAGCGGATAAGGTTAACCTCAGCACCTCCTCCTTTTCCTCATGCGCAAGCATCACGGCTGGACTAGCGCAGTTCCTGTGAGAAAACCAACTTTCTTTGGTTACTGGAGGACAGGAAGGGAAAGAGAGAAGGGGAGAGTGCGCATCTTTTCTTGTCTGAATTTGGCAATTTTTCCATTCCAATTTTATTCGACGTTGTTCAGTACACCGGCTCTCCCAGCACTTTCCCAAGCCAGAGAGGCTGACCCCAGTGTCCGTATACCTCGACTGTCCCACAGGGGGCTGCTCTTCGACCCTTCCCACCCCTAACTGCCCAGCACTC
>NW_015605903.1:0-544 GCF_001515605.1 Sinocyclocheilus anshuiensis | reverse complement strand
GGCTTGGTGAGCAGAAGAGACTTCTTTAAAAAAAAACATTAAAAAATCTTACTGTTCAAAACTTTTGACTGGCAGTGTAGTTATATTACATGAACTTCTTATGGTAATAACAGACAATTATGCATAATTACCAGAAACTAACCCTAAACCAAACCCTAATCTTAGCCATACAGAAATTACATTCAGTTAATTCATATTACTCGGTACTTATTACACTATAACAAGTAACAAATATTTATTTATTTATTTTTCAGTAGAACTTTTACCAGTACCCAATTCTTTGCAGGGTTCTTAAAAGCATAAAATGTCTATATTTTGAACATTTTTTCTCTCTATCTGTGGCCTCCATAACAGAATGGCTGCAAACAGGCAGAATTTCTTTCAAAGGTCAGAGTAAAGTTGCTTTCTTATGACAGGACACCTAAGATATTCAAACAAATGAGGAAATGACTTGGCTGTTCAAATGCCCCCAAAATAGTTGTGAAGTGTGATACCCGCTGAGGACGTGGATGCGTTCAGTGTTGTACTTCAGGGGCGTGAGTTC
>NW_015605902.1:0-536 GCF_001515605.1 Sinocyclocheilus anshuiensis | reverse complement strand
TTTTTTTTTTTTTTTTTTTTTTTTTTTTTTCTTATAGAGAAAGCAAATATTAAATAAATTCTTTATAGGGTTCTGAGGGTTTTGAAGCACAGATCAACCACTGCCTGGAAAATGCAGAGTATCTTTACTACAAACTGAAGAGGAGAACAGACTTTCAGCTTGTCTTCAAAGGAAAGGTAAGTTTCATGTTTCTGTAAATTTTCAGCATATTTTAAGATGAAAATTGCTTAATAATTCGAAAAGTTGTTAGAGCTCATGGTGAAGTTTGGTTCCCTGTGCATTACATAAATCATCGCTTTATGATTTAATATATTTCACATATTATTTCAGCCCGAACACAGTAATGTCTGCTTTTGGTATCTCCCAAAACGACTGCAAAGCATTCTTCCAAGCCCAGAGCGAGACAGAGAACTTCATATGGTGAGTCAAGAAATGGAGCCTTTTCATTTCTTAATTAACCAGTAAATTTAGGAAGACAGTTTATCTGCTTGTAAGCTGACATTATGAATTCCCACAGGTGGCTCCAAAAATCAAGA
>NW_015605901.1:0-544 GCF_001515605.1 Sinocyclocheilus anshuiensis | reverse complement strand
GTAAAAATCGTTGAAAGAAAAAAATTTTTTTGACTTGGGTTTATTATTCTAGGAGGAGAACCTACTGATTATGTGTGTCCAATGTAATTGCCACAGATGCTGTCTCGCTCAAGTTGTACTTGACCAGGAACATTCCTTTAATGTTATGTGTGCATCCATGTCATTATGAAATAATTAGTTCAGGACACTTCATTTAGGACCAATTTGTGTATGAGCCACTCAACCCTATGTCACATCGCACAGCATACTAACTTTAGTGATGCCTGACTGGTGATTAATGATAGTTTCTTTCTCTTTTCACACAGAGCTCAGGAATGGAGGAGACGGTTTGGGAGCAGTACACTGTGACTCTACAGCGGGTATGAAACTCTTTTACATTAACTAACTTACTCAATACAGGTTTAAGAGTTACATGTTTAGAAATGTGTTGTAGAAGAGCGGCAGGGCTGTGAACCAGAAGTTTCATGCTTGTAGCCAAAGAGGCCACAGAACACACGCTGCACAGATGGATGGCCCTCTTAAAGGTCCCATGGCATGAAAATTT
>NW_015605900.1:0-544 GCF_001515605.1 Sinocyclocheilus anshuiensis | reverse complement strand
AACCGGTATAATTTAGAAAAATACCGTGATATAAATTTTTGGCCAAGCACTACTACCTATCCATCTATCTATCTATAAAGTAACCAACGTTCTATCTATCTGTGTATAAACTAACCAGCTAACCAATGCTCTGTCTGTCTGTCTGTCTAGCTATCTATCTATCTGATTGTGTATTAACTAACTAATGTTCTATCTGTAGAGAAAAAAGGATAATACAATTTGACTGGTTGGCTCCAGACTGCGACCATTTTTTCTGCCTGTGCAACTAAATTTTGTGAGCGGTCTCACTGGCGCGACCACCGCGTTGTTCAACTCATAAGCGCTATTATTTCTGTTGCATATGAGAAACATGAAATGGCAAACGAAACTGAAAGCATAACAAAACCGCGCTACTCGTTTGAACTGCGCAGCGCTTAAGTGTAGAGCCTGGTTTATACTTGCAGCGTCAGCTGGAGCGCGAAGGTGCGCGCAGCAAAAATGATGCAAATATTGAGGAAATGATGGATGGTTTTCAAGCTAAAGTAAAGTAAAAGACCGCTTCTTA
>NW_015605899.1:0-544 GCF_001515605.1 Sinocyclocheilus anshuiensis | reverse complement strand
GTTTCAGCACATGCCCCTCAAAAGGTCTGTGCACGGCCCTGGTCACATGGGACACTGGTGTAAACTGCATTTTAAATACCACAATTTCCTCCATTCAGCAGCAAATTTATGACAGGAAAACCATTTAAAAATCTAAAATAAAATATACACCAAGTAAGCCGTTTTATCAGCTCAATCAAAACTGGAGTAGGTTAACCTAACAATAAATCTGTGTTAATCTGTCGCTGGTATAACCGGGTGGCCCGCTGCGCATGTCGTCAATATATGAACCAACACATTTGTTGTAATATATAACGTCAATCGTAGCAGAATACGGCACAAAAAAATGTTCTGCATCTCTAAAACGACAGAAATGTGTGTTGCCTGAGCTGACTCATTTAATCGCGTGAAAACATAAACCATAATCTGGCGCACCAAACAACACCATGACAACACGAGCGCCATGTCCATCCACCTGCGTTATTCAACAATATTTGCTTAGAAATTAGCAAATGCAACGCGTTGACAGAAAATTGAGACAGACTTACCCTTCAGTTTATGAGAC
>NW_015605898.1:0-544 GCF_001515605.1 Sinocyclocheilus anshuiensis | reverse complement strand
GATATATTTTAAGATCAGTCAGTGCAAGTTTCTTTCAGTTAAAACCACTCAGACTTACACTTTAGTCTGGGAGCATAGATCCTGCCCCGAGTCAGCCGCACACAATCCACCATGTTTATCTTCACGCAACAGCATTTAAAAGCAGCATTCAAGTAAGACATGTCTTATTAAAGCTACTCCAGTTATTCAGTCAAGAGCAGTGAGTCAATTTCTGTTTTTATTTTGTTCTTTGGGCCATATTAACAGCATGGACAGCAGTAAGTACTCTATAATGCATTGCTGTCACTTAATACACAGATCTAATATACTCATGCGATTTAAACTGCGTTTTTATTTTGACATAACCTTCTATGTATTTCACAGTTTAAGCACAATAGGAAATGAGAGAGAACTTAGTTTAGTACTCACATGCCGTGTGATAGACACTTTCTGTGCATTTGCTTCAGATTTGTGCACTCAGAAAACCATATATCAGAAGTTTGAAGTGCCCCTATTATGGTATTTGAAAGGTTCATAATTTGGTTTTGGGAGTCCCCAACAACAG
>NW_015605897.1:0-544 GCF_001515605.1 Sinocyclocheilus anshuiensis | reverse complement strand
TTCTGTATCCGAGCAATCGTAACCTAAGAGACTATCTAAGCTGGAGACAGGCAGATTGTAAGTGAATGTATTTTGTAGTAGATTTAGTGATAAAATGTGTTTGACTGTAACGTGCTTAAAACAGTATAATAGAATGAAGTGGAATCATTTTTGACTTTTGATTTTTCCTGTGATTGTACTTTATTTAATGACAAGCCTTTGATTTTTAATATGGTAATATTAAAATGTTTGCTCGTAATGGAGCATTAATGTACACATGTTCTATATGTTAATAACATAAATATATTGTATTTTGATAATGCATTAAAATATAAATGTAAAATAACATCCATTATTTTTAGCGGTCTTAGAAATGAACGTCTAGCTATAGAGACTATTTAAATATTTAACAGTGGATTTAGAATTGTTTCAGAATCTCAAATGTTTTAACTTTCACATTTGTTATGTCTATTCAGGTCACATTAACAATTTGTACAACACTACGTTTTGGACGCTGGTGCAGAAAGGTGGACTGACCACAACGCAAGCTGAGGAGAGACTCAGT
>NW_015605896.1:0-539 GCF_001515605.1 Sinocyclocheilus anshuiensis | reverse complement strand
CAAGGCCTGTAAATTAAAAATGCTTCAGGCTCTCTTTATTTCTCTTTCTCTCTTTCACACACACACACACCCACACCAATCTCGCCACATGACACAGATGATAATGCCAGGAAGTAAATCATTATTCTAATCATTTTTCCGCTTGTAATTCACGTGTGCACTTTGACATGCATATGAAACTATTTGTTTTATATCCAGTTAACCCCTCTTAGCACCGACATTCCAGATCAAGAATGTTTTCCAGTTCTGATTGCTTTTATTTTAATATCCACAGGTGGTGACTCTCTGACAGGTTATTACTATTGTATTCTGTTCGTTCTGTAGTATTTTTATTGGGAGATTATATATATGGGAGATTGCATTAAGATGTGTCACTCACCATCTAGCAAACTTTCTATAACATTTGTGATGTGATATAGAAGTTATACAAATTTTTTATAATAAAAACTGTTTGCATGTCAAGATACAATCATTTTTATGTTCAAACAATGTATTATATATATTTATATATGTGTGTGTGTGTGTGTGTGTGTGTGTGT
>NW_015605895.1:0-544 GCF_001515605.1 Sinocyclocheilus anshuiensis | reverse complement strand
AAAAAAAAAAGAAAGAAAGGAGAGAGTAAAAGACCAGACAAACCATCAACACAAGAATAAAAAAGAATAATAAGTAATGACGATCAAAATTCATCCTCACCCAAATGGATTTATATACATATTTCATCTGGAGAAAAAGACGTTTTTTGCAAGAGACAATGGCAAGACGAAGTCTTCTGGGAATGCTCAAGCACATTTGCCTGACTCTGGGTCGATTTCATGAAATATTTATCAGATATTGAGTTGAAATGACGGCCTGAATTTCTGAAAGGTCCTGGTTAGAAGCGTAGTATTTTATAACATTACTGTCTGTTATGAATGAATTATTACTGTAGGCTTTTCACATTCTCAACGGCCATCATGCATTATAGAAAGATAGGAAATATTCTCCCATCCGTTTGTTTTTTTTATATGCTCTTTGTCAATATTTAGTTTTTCATTTATCAAATTTATTTTAGTCAAGCCAAGTATATGGATGATGTGTGAGGGGGTTAGAAGGTTTGCCGACCCACCAATCCAGAAAAAAATAATATATATATATATA
>NW_015605894.1:0-544 GCF_001515605.1 Sinocyclocheilus anshuiensis | reverse complement strand
TAAGCAGAAGGTTACACAGAATGTGGAAATGCGATTAAAACTGTCATTATGATGAATCTGACAGAAACTCAAGCTGAGACACACACAAAAATGTAAATTACCATATAAAAAAAGCTTCAACTTTTTGTTTGTTAGACTAGCATGAATTTCCATGATAGTTTATACTGGTTTAATGAGACAGACATATATATTCAACCTGGTTTCCTGATGAAAACATACCTCTGGGAACTTTTTCGCAAGACGCGAAATACGTAGCGTCATGTACATTTCGTGACATATTCAAATGTTCGCTTTTTTTCCCCCAGAAAAGATGAACGTACATATGGTACGTTTTATGTGGCATTGTTTTTGTAGGTGTCACCACAGTTCTGACTTGAAATATCCATTGAGTGGCGCTATATCTCTAATGCTCCGTGACGTTTTAAAATAATGTACCATCTGCACTACACCTAAATCTACCCGATAGTATGAACAACAGTGAATGTGACGAAAAACGCACTCGCAAGCATGCCGTTTTAGCTTGTTTTTCGATCTCTCATCTTTC
>NW_015605893.1:0-531 GCF_001515605.1 Sinocyclocheilus anshuiensis | reverse complement strand
GTAGTGCACACGTGCTCACACTCACTCGTTTTCCCATAAACAAACATACAGTGAGAAGCAGTCAATCCAGTGATCTCATGAGAGAGAGAGCGAGAGAGAGAGAGAGAGAGTATACAGGAGGAGAGCAAGACAGAGAGCGCTCCAATGAGCTGAAGGCAGAGCTGGAGTAAGACTGTGAAGAAAGACAGCAGGAGGGGAACGAAGGTGGAGAGAGAGAGAGAGAGAGGTGTAGCTCCTTTCCTCAGGCAAATCCTACAGGAGGAGAGAGAGGTACAGAGCACAGGAACGTCAGAGTTGGAAGACAGAGTTGGTCCTAGTCTTTGCACCCTGTGCTCAGAGCAGATGGCAGCACTCTCGTAGTGTGTTTTCTTCAGCTGCTGCAAGGTAACAGATCATCGCTCGCTCTCTCACACACTGAATCAATGTCTGCATGAAGCTCTTGTCTTGCTTTGTGTGTGTTTGCCACTCTGCCTTTTTATTTTGCACTGTGGCATGCTGTGTGTGTGTGTGTGTGTGTGTGTGTGTGTGTGT
>NW_015605892.1:0-533 GCF_001515605.1 Sinocyclocheilus anshuiensis | reverse complement strand
TGTGTGTGTGTGTGTGTGTGTGTGTGTGTGTGTATGTATGTGTGCGTGTGTCATAAATTAAATAAAGATAAACATAAAATCTATTTTTTTAAGGATTTAAAAAAGATGTACAAGATTAACATGAAAATGTAATTCAGTATTCATATATAACTTTTGTGATTAGTAAATAATAATAAAACTGAAAGTAGTTATTAATCTGGGGTTTCCCTTTTTTGTTTTTGAGGGTTTGGGAGTTCTTAAACTGTCAGAACACTGCTGCTCTATGCTGCGGTGAAGACCTAACTCGAGACAGCAGCAATTTGTGACATTATCACTGTTCATTTATAATGAAGAGCCCAACCCGAATGTAAAGCAGGGCAACATGTCACAAACAACCCATGTCACGGTCACAACACCTACAACCTATAAAATCACAATGCCGAGACTATTTATTCGTTGCCTTCTCGCATTAGTAGTAATCTCAGTTTTGGGGGTGCCAGTAGAGGATGAGGTCTGTTGCTGCTGAACCACCTTATTCCGCAACTCATATTAAA
>NW_015605891.1:0-544 GCF_001515605.1 Sinocyclocheilus anshuiensis | reverse complement strand
GCAGCACAATAAAGAAGGGTCTTTCCTCTGTTCAGCAGAAATCAGAACCTTGTCAACGGACAGCGGCAACTCCGCCAAATCCATTTCAGCACAACTACTCATAGACAGCGCCTCAGGATCGGGCAACTCAGACGATACCACAGAACTCTCAGCTTTCGCTTCACCCTCGGAGGCCATGAAGGTATCCGAAAGATCAATCGAATCACCAAACTTACGCGCTTGTGCACGTGTAACTACACACGCAGTAAAAACCGAAGGAAATTCTGATGCTAACTCACCGGACGTAACAGAATCAAACACAGGATTTTCAATAACTTCGGGGATTGGAAGGACCTTTTCCCCGGCTAAATCGGCAGTAACCTAGCTAACACGAACGATTGATTAGCTCCTGTGTCGCGCAACATGGTTACAGGAACCAAACCTTCCTCAGATCCACTAAGAGAAATTCTTCCCTGACACATAAAAGGATTATACGCTGCATCAATATCCGAACTAAGTCGGCCACCAACCTTCTGGACAAAACCGACACTTTTAGTTGTCTTCC
>NW_015605890.1:0-544 GCF_001515605.1 Sinocyclocheilus anshuiensis | reverse complement strand
GGGTCTGAATACTTTCCGTACCCACTGTATATATATATATAGTTACCTACATACAGTCCATCACTTTTTTTTTCTTTCTCCACAGCTTTAACTAAACCAATTTCCTAACCTGTGGAGTGTTCAGTTCCACTGTGGTGTCTTTAAGTCTCTCTTCAGATCGAGACCAAACCAAATCTCCCTGGACAGGCTTAAAGCCCAGTGTCTGGAGCCGGTATTTGGCCGCTTCGTTCCACACTCTGCTACAGTAAGAGTGGAGGTAGAAGACCCTCATACTGTGGGGTAAACCGAGCCAGCCACGTATGCAACCCTCCTGTCCACTGCCGTATCGGTGAAGTGCATGGAGCATAAGACACTCTCTGGCTTTGTAAGCTGGCATGAGGGCCAAGCTCTCCTTGGCATTCCCTGTATGCAAAGAAAGAAAGTCAAATGGGTTTGGAATGGCATGAAGGATCAGCAAACGATGAAACTTCACTATCAGAAATCCCAGCACACACCAGTGAGAAGAAAATGACGTTTTGCCTTGTTCTGGAGATCATCACCATCC
>NW_015605889.1:0-544 GCF_001515605.1 Sinocyclocheilus anshuiensis | reverse complement strand
GAAAACAGTTGTGCTGCTTCATATTTTTGTGGAAACTGTGATACGCTGTTTTCAGGAATCTTTGATATTTAGAAAGTTTAAAAGAACAGCATTTATTTGAAATAGAAACCATTCGTAACATTAGAAATATCTTTACTGTAATTGCTGATCAATTTAATGCAGCCTTGCTGAATAAAATATGAATTTCTTAAAAAAAATAAAAAAAAATGTACTGACCCCAAACCTTGAAACAGTAGTGTATTTATTATTGTTAGTTTTTTTTTTGTTATTTTTGACATTTTTTGTTTTTTGTTATTCTAATTGATCAGAATGAACGCTGATTTCTCTTTCTCCCTCAGGATGGCGCTGTTTCCCGTCTTTCTGAGTTTTTCCATCACAACTCTGTTTGGTAACGCCATCGCTTTTGCTTCAGGAGTGCTGTACGGACTCGCATCCCTTGGAAAGAAGTGAGGGCATTTTTGCATTTAGTTGCTCACACAACAAAGCATTTCTTCACTGAGTAACCTTTCATTATACGTTTTGCCATTATTGATGACAATGGAGG
>NW_015605888.1:0-544 GCF_001515605.1 Sinocyclocheilus anshuiensis | reverse complement strand
CACACACACACACACACACACACACACGCACACACACGCGCACACTCACACACACACATGCGCACACTCACACACACACGAGCACACTCACACACACACACGCACACGCACGCACACAAGATGTGCTTTTTGCAGCACACAATTACACAAACATGTGAAATCTGAATAGGAATTAACTGAAAAATCCTCCCTGAATAGAACTGAAATGCCCAGCACAGCCTTTGTATTTATTACCATTTATATTTTATATTCTAGACTATGAGGTGAAAATACACGTTTTGTATGAAGGCTTGTTTTCGCCACACAATAATAAAGAAAAAAGTAATTGTGACTTTTTAATCTCACAATTCTGACTTTTTTTTTTTTTTTGCAATTCTGAAACAAAAAAGATGTAAACTCAGAATTCTGAGGGGAAAAATGTCAGAATTGAATTTTAAGTTTATATCTCACAATTCTGTCTTTTCTTCACAGAATTGCAAGTTTACATCACATAATTCTAACTTTATATCTTTTTATCTCACAATTCAGAATTCTTTCCACACAA
>NW_015605887.1:0-544 GCF_001515605.1 Sinocyclocheilus anshuiensis | reverse complement strand
TATATATATATATATATATTTATTTATTTATTTATAATTTATTTTTATATATATATAAAATGATTGTTGTGACTATTATTGTGCATTATAATTAACATCGCCATAATTGTATTTATTGTGTTTACTTGTCAGATAAACTCTTTATGGTCTTAAAAACACTTTCTTTTTTTCTTTTTTTAGGAGTATGTAAATCTGAAATCGATGATACCACAAAAATAGCACATAACTCTTAAAAACAAAGTTGAACTATTATTACTTATTAAAGTGTTATCAATAGTAGCTAAATGAAGGTGTTTCCTCTAGGCTGCAGTCTTTCACTCTGCATGCATGTCATCTCTATCTCTTTCTGCTTTTTATTCTGTCCTATCTGGCCTCGTTGATCTTGGTTTGGCTTTTTTCCAGTGCTGGGATTTTCCTGTCCTCTTAACTTCCTCTCTCTGTCTTTTTCTTTCAGTCTTGGTTCTTGTAATGGGCAAAGAAGGGGTCCACGGTGGCGGCCTGAATAAGAAGGCATATTCAATGGCAAAATACTTGAGAGATTCAG
>NW_015605886.1:0-544 GCF_001515605.1 Sinocyclocheilus anshuiensis | reverse complement strand
GTGAGGATGAATATCCCTAAGCATAATGAAGTCAGTTACTGACTGAATATGTTTATGTTGAATTATTGTTAAATCAAGCCATAAGTTTTATAAATTGATGAATGAATGAAGATAAGCTAAATAAAAGTGTATAGATTGATTAGACCTCACTCCAAATGCCTCCATTCCTCTGTTGTCAAGTGTTTTTGGGATAGCAAAGATTGTGTAGCCTGTATAACATCCCTAATGAATATTTTGGCATCAGAACAACATTAAAACAAGTATAAAGGAAATGAAAGAAGACAAATAGGGAGAGACAAACCACAGCTGAAGCAGAAGTTGAAAACAATGAATTCTTTTTTCTTGTCTAGGACAGGCATGCTACCTTTTAGTGCTTGGCTAAGCTTGCCAGCGAAAGTCATCTAGCGTAGAGTTCAGATAAGAGTTTCCTGTGAAACATAGAGGTCAGCGGGTACAAATGAAGAGAGGGTGTGCCTTTGGCACATACATCCATATACAGATGTTAAAGGGGTCATATGATGCTGCTAAAAAGAACATTCTTTTG
>NW_015605885.1:0-544 GCF_001515605.1 Sinocyclocheilus anshuiensis | reverse complement strand
GGCCCATTTGTCACCTGCAGCAGCAAATTGAGTTAGTGCACCAACTAAAGGCATGGAGGACTGTGTAATATCAACTTGATTACATCAAACTAGCTGCAAACCTAATTGGGCTGGATGACAGTGTGCGGAGCTTGTCATCTCCAATCATTAGGCCTGTCAGGAATCCATCAGCTTTACAGCTAATTAGGTGAACACTAATGAAGCTGGCAAAACAACTTTTCTTTTTCTACGGCTGAGCGGGCCTTCCAGACTTGGTGGGAGGAGGGAGGTAGGGAGAGACAGAACGAGGGAGCGAGAAAAAGAGAGACAGAAAATGTGAGGGAGGGAAAAATTTTCTCATGCAAAGCTCAAGGTTGCAGGGGACTGGATTTCCCAAAGTTCCTAATCAAGGCCCATCATCTGCCATCTTTCCTTTGCTCTTTCCATCACGACGGCACAATCAATTTGTCATCACTCTTTGTATGCCACAGTGCAGTCGTCAACCTTATAACTTGCAGCTGTGAGGGCTGCTGGGAGGGAGGGAGGGATGGAGTGAGAAGAAGAG
>NW_015605884.1:0-544 GCF_001515605.1 Sinocyclocheilus anshuiensis | reverse complement strand
TAAAGTTGGTGAAATGTCACTTATGCCTTTCTGGTTCTCACCCCTGGGTTTGTTCAATTTTATTGGAGCTGCTCAGTACAGTGTTCATCCACCGACTACTGTATGCATTTAGTCAGTTGTTTAGTTTAGTTTAGCTTCTGCTGGTTGTTTGTGTGTTTAAGGAGGTCTGATTCACACCAAAAAGTGGTCTTTGTGTGGTCAACAATGTCTAACCAAACATTTTCACAACCTGAGACCTCAAAAAGTACTAGATAATTTTACTGAGAAACATTTTTACTGGTTCCTCTATTGAGTATGTGGAATGTGATCCAAAACATTTGCTTTTGTGAATGTACTGTATGTACTAAGTTTTTAATTTGTTTGCTGTCTAACATCCAACCTCTACCACATCTAGATCATGACAATCACAGCTCAATCTTACATGCAGGGAAAGACTCATCTTGCATGACCACAGTGCTGCTGCTTGCCAAAACCATGATGTTCAAGTCTTGCTGCTTCTCATGGGTTTCCTGGTACCACTCCCTCATAACTTCTGTATCATGGG
>NW_015605883.1:0-544 GCF_001515605.1 Sinocyclocheilus anshuiensis | reverse complement strand
GGTCTGAAGGCCCCTGAACCCAGCCATCTGCAGCAAGTCTTCGGCCGACAGCGAGCCCCGGATGTTGGGTTTCGGAGAGGCGGGAGGCCAGTCCAACCCCATGCTGGAGAGACCCTTCTCCTCGTACAAGATGCTAGATGGCCTGCTTTGGCTCCGCGAGACAGTTGAGTCTGCCGGGACCTCCCCATGGACTCCCACGGCACTGTGTGTGGAATATTTCCCATTACGCTTCAGTATACCTTTCCTCCCGACAGTCCGTTTGGGTGGTGAGCTGTTCGGAGGCTGCACAGTGGCACCCCCTAACAGTTCGGAGGACTCGCTGCGCTCCGGCGAGGAGTAATACCCAGACTCGCGCTGCTGATTATTTTTCAGAATGCCTTTCTTGGGTAACATGGACACCATTTTGGCTGGCGAGCCACCCAGCGTGTCCTCTGGCTCTGGACTAGAGCCGGACTCAACGTCTTGGTAGCAAATGGACCGTCTGAGCTCTACTTCGCACAGACTCTGGGACCGCTGGTCTCCACTGGTCGCCCGAGTCTTCAGG
>NW_015605882.1:0-544 GCF_001515605.1 Sinocyclocheilus anshuiensis | reverse complement strand
GTATCGGTGATCGGTATCGGCAGATACTGCTGTCTGTGATCGGCCATCGGTGATCGGCCTCAAAAATCCTGATCGGAGCACCCCTACCAGGTAACATAAGTTTGTAGGTTAAATAAAAACCTCTACAAAAGGATACAACTCATTAACTTTTAAACAAACTCCCCAAACAAATACAACTGACAAAACATTCAAATAAGTGACTTTCCCCCCAAACAATAAACTTCACAATTTCTACACAAAAGCAAAAGATGAAAAATAAAGCAACAAACTCACGGTTGAGCAGCAAGACAAATGTTTCTCAAAACAGGACCCTCTAGAAAACAACAGATTCCATAAGGTAACTCAAACTGAATCTGCCTTTAACTTCCTCTTTTATTCAAAATAAAAGATTGGTGTCCCCTAGTGGTCAGGATGAACAGCACTATTTTTAAAGCACTAAAAATTAAATACATTAAACCATGTAAAAAGCGGTGTCACGGTTATGATCTGTTTTGGTTTAGTTTTCTGTGTTTCCGTTATCCTGCCTAGTTAGTTTCCATGGTTT
>NW_015605881.1:0-544 GCF_001515605.1 Sinocyclocheilus anshuiensis | reverse complement strand
GTCTGCTAAACAAATCTATTTGTGAGATTGTACAGTATTGCTAAAGGGCATTTCTGAATTAAATGTAATCAGCTTTACTAGGCTGTGTTCATTTATTAGTAATGTGCTTAAAGCAGATTAGTGGGCTCAGCCGGTTTTAATGATTTATTTGCTGCTGAGATCTGACAGATTTTCTGCTATTCTTGAAAAAAAAAAGGACATTTCCCAATTAAAATATACACCTTCCACGGTTTAATCTATTGTGCAATACGACGTAATGGGAATTATGGTTTCCATTAATTGAAATGGATTCCTCTAATAAAGACTTGCTAGGAATTTTTAATCATATTTAAGGAATAACTGTGCCATTTTCGCCATGTGTAATCTGTATATTCAATCAAATACACATCCATATGGATTTACATTTATCCACATATGAGTGAACAACAGCCTAATTGTTACATGTGTGTTAGCCAGCCCTTGGCCATGAGTTTGGGTCACGTGACTCACCGCCCATCCGTTTGCTTTCTCTCTAGTGTGGTATGTGTTGGGGGAGATGGCTCTG
>NW_015605880.1:0-544 GCF_001515605.1 Sinocyclocheilus anshuiensis | reverse complement strand
GATTCGCGAACCTGCACCAAAGTTCCGATCTGAATCAAATGATTCGCGAACCTGTACCAAAGTTCCGATCTGAATCAAATGATTTGCGAACCTGCAACAAAGTTCCTGAATCAAATGATCCGATCAAATTATCCGATCTGAAAATGAATTTTAAGCTGCAATAAAGTCTGCAATAAAATCTAAATTCTGTCTGTGTTTGACGGAATGGCAGTGACAAAACAAAAAAAGAGAAAGCGCTGACCGTCGGATTCTTTCAGCTGGTAAGCGTTTCAATGTGATTCTGCTTTTTAGATTGATTTAATGCTTGATTTTTCTCTCATATCACTGTTTTTGATTTCTGGCCAGTTCCGCTTTGCCACATGGAAGGAGGTGCTGATTATGGTGGTGGGAGGCGTGTGCTCTCTGGTCCACGGCGCCGCGTCTCCTCTCATGCTGTTGGTGTACGGCATGATGACCAACACCTTCGTGGACTATGAGCTTGAGGTTCATGAACTGGCCAACCCGAACAAAACCTGCATTAATAACACCATCACCTGGCTGGATG
>NW_015605879.1:0-544 GCF_001515605.1 Sinocyclocheilus anshuiensis | reverse complement strand
CCTGCCATGCATCACTGCAATTAATCTCAGTCTCTCCCCTGTGTGTGCAAAAAAAAATGTTCCACAACTTGTACCTTTTTTTCATTCTCTTTCAAATCCTCCATACAGGAGTATCCATGTGTGATGTGTGCGCGTGTATTTCACTATTTGTTTATTTATTTATTTTCTCAGGCTTTATCTTGTTGTTCAGTAGCATGTCAGGGTTGTACACATTTGCATAGCTTCCTTTACTGCATTTCTTGTGTCTTGCAGCTGTGACGGGCCTGTTTTTTATATGTGATCAGAAAGCAGTGACAGCGAAAGTTTTCCGATGCCTCACGCTGGATTAAACTGCTTCACACTTTTCAGTCATCTCGATGAAGGAGAAAAAATATGCTAGTCAAATATAAAAAAAGAAGAAAAATCTCTGCTCAGAGGAAGAATAAAAAATTGCGAGATACATATCGCGTGTTGTTTTTTCAGGCATTTATATAAAAAAATAATCGCCCTTCTAATTGCTGTTATTCTGATGGTAATCACTCACTCTAGCTAAATAATGACCGCT
>NW_015605878.1:0-544 GCF_001515605.1 Sinocyclocheilus anshuiensis | reverse complement strand
TATTACACTTATTGTTTTTATGCTTAAACCCTTTTTCATCTTTGAGCCACATGCATTTATTTATTTTTATTTATTATTTCCCCAAATGTTAAATATTTATTTTAAATACGTATTAATTTGTCCATTTAAAAATTGACATTTTTTAATTAATAAGTTAATAATTGATTTCTTAATTTTTGTATAAGTACATCTCCTACTCCATAACTGCTGGTCTTGCAGTGTAACAAATTATTTTTTTGCACAAATATTCTATATATTCACTTTTAAAAATTTGAGGTCTACATCATTTAAGTAGATGTAGAGAAATTAATACTTTTATTCAGCAAGGATGGATTAATTTCATCAAAATTGACAGTAGAGACATTTATATTGTTACATAGATTCCGACTTTAAATAAATTCTCTACTTTCTATTCATCAAAGAATCCTGAAAAAAATGCATCACGGTTTCCACAGAAATATTAAGCAGCAAAACCTGTTTAAAATGTTTAATATGTTTAATCAAATCAGTATATTAGAATGATTTCTGAAGATCATGTGACACT
>NW_015605877.1:0-544 GCF_001515605.1 Sinocyclocheilus anshuiensis | reverse complement strand
AGGCTTTTCCACTCTGTAGAATTCATCAGTCTGTCACAAATCTTCCCAATGTTGGGGCCGTTATACATTTTATTTCGACACATATTTATCTGTTGCACATAAAACTTGTGCGATAGTGTGAGGCACTCGCTGATTGTATGTGATATTGAGATTGGAATTGGTTTTCCCTTGAGGTTTTCACATTTCTGTTGCCGTATTTGCTTCCGGTGGTGATTTGACGTAATTTGTTTGTTTTTCAGTTGTTTATTGTCCTGACAATGAGACCCAGAGAATTACTCCAAGGTCCAATTGCATTTCTAGGACACAGCGAGTTTTACAAGAAAGCAGTATTTGTGTGGTTGTTGATGGCACACTCATCCCTTGAAACATCTTAACAAATATGCTGTAAATGTTTGTATGACCATTAGTTGGATGAATAATGTCCCAGAGAACATATAAAACATTATCACCGACAATGTTTCTGGTTTGAGATGGACAGATGTGTTATCATTTCCCACCCCATCATAGTCAAGTCAAGTCAAGTCACCTTTATTTATATAGCGCT
>NW_015605876.1:0-544 GCF_001515605.1 Sinocyclocheilus anshuiensis | reverse complement strand
GAAGGAGCACAACAGTTCAGGAGATACGGAGGACGTTCTGGACGCGGACCGATCCTGGGACAATCCCCCTGTGACGTTGTGAGTGATGGACAATGATGATATTTTCACATTGAATCTCAAGAAACTTCTATTATTTATTGGCAAAAATGTGCCTTTGGTTCTTAAAAGCAATGCAAAGGTGATGGATTTGATTCTCAGGGAATGCATGATTGAATGCAGTGTAAATCGCTTTGAATAAAAGCATGTAGTAAATGTAAATATAAAACATGTCCTACTGTCTGTAGTAAATCTCCAGTGCGTGTGGGTGGTGCTGATGAACCTCCAGCGCCTGAGGAACTTCAGAGGAGCAAGGTACAGTATGTGACAGTCATCATGATGTCTTCTGTTCATTTAAACTCAATGCTCTTCAGTGTAAATCTGTCTGGCTCCAGTCTGCAGCTTCCTGTTCATCAGGATACAGCAGCAGAAAGCATCCTGGTCCGGTGGAGGCGCTCAAACACATGCTGTTCCTCCTGCAGGCCGTCGAGCACAAGATCAGCCAATC
>NW_015605875.1:0-544 GCF_001515605.1 Sinocyclocheilus anshuiensis | reverse complement strand
ATGAATGGAAGGTATGTGATGAATGTATGTGCTGTCATTATGAATGGGCAAAAACTTTGTATTTGCTTGTGTTACTTGCAATTAAATATGGTGTCTAATATCTTGTGCAATTGAAAAAAGTTCCACTTTTCACTTCTTCATTCAGTAGGCCGATACATTAACTTTGTTTCAATACGTTCTTGGGACAAAATCTAAAACTCTAAAATAACAAACAAAAGTGATTTTTAAGAGGACATGAAGTCGATGCAGTGCAGCTGTTTGATCCTGATGGGAGTGAAGCAGAGGAACATGGTCAGAAGAGTTAATGGCGCCATCTACTGGTGACAGTCAGAATTGCACTGTGCTACATTTAAATTTGCAAGACTTCTGTATGAAAATACTAATATTTAGTGTGTGTGAACTGAAGCAGTGTTATTTTAGTATCACTGAGATACTATAATACTTTATATCCATATTTTGAATCATTTAAAAAATATATTTTTCGTTTTAATTTTAATTTTAAAGTTTAAAGGGGTCATATGATGCTGCTAAAAAGAACATTATT
>NW_015605874.1:0-544 GCF_001515605.1 Sinocyclocheilus anshuiensis | reverse complement strand
TAAGCGTAACCAGTCGCATTTGAGGTTTGCGTTTGTCCATATCAATATGCAGATCTGGTCGACCTGCTGCTGTGGTTGAATTCGTTCTGTGGCCACTAGAAGGCTACGTCACTGTTTACTTTTTCAACTGACTTCGGATATTTGTTATTTTTGTACCTCATACATCTGTGTGCACTAAATAATAATCAAAAAAGCACATTTTTAATAGGACCAAATCTGTACCTCCAGATTCTTATGAGAGGAGTGGCGTCTGCCCGCGCAAGCGCACTCAGCGAGAGGACAGTGGGCTGTCAGGTTACAACCACAAGTTGAGTTCAGCAAAAACGAGTGGCTAAAAAAACAGTCGACTTCCACTGGAGATAGTTCTTGTGGTTTCTTTATATGTCGCCTTGTAAGTGTGTTTCTTTCGGTTCTTCGTGTATAGAATATAGGCTGTGTGCGCTTAAGTTCAGTCACTGCTGCTCACGACAGAGTCCCGTACCCGAGCGCCGTTAACGTTACTCTCAGCTGCCGCGCCTGTCAGGACCAAACGCTCGGAAGAACT
>NW_015605873.1:0-544 GCF_001515605.1 Sinocyclocheilus anshuiensis | reverse complement strand
TTGCGACTGAAGACAGAAAGGCATGAACATCTTGGATGACATGGGTGTGAGTAAATTATCAGAAAATCTTTAATCTGAAAGTGAACTAATCCTTTAATTTGGCTTTACAGTCAATCTAATAGAGCATAACGGTGAGTGCTGAGCTCTGAGATGAATCACAACACTACAAACACTGATTTATTTCTATTATCAGACACTTGCAGTTGTGGAATAAATGAATCATAGGTGATAAAAGTGCCTGAGAATAGAGTATTTATTTAGACAATGACATGAGTAACTGCACACGCTTCATTTAGCGTGACGCTGCATCTACATGGACGAGTCGCGTTCGGCTCGTTTATTTCTCAGGGGTGGGTCAGGGCAGGGGTTGTGAGTGTTCTGAGTGTTTTCTGGCTCTCATGTGTTCGCACCAGCTGTGCCAGAGTCAACTGGAGCTGCAGGAAGTGCGTGTGTCTCACCGGCAGCTGAGCGCTCGTCTGGCGGAGCTGACGGAGGAACGCAGTCTACAGGGCTTCAGTCCGAACCCACACAGCCTCCTCTGTGA
>NW_015605872.1:0-544 GCF_001515605.1 Sinocyclocheilus anshuiensis | reverse complement strand
AAAAAATTTACTGAAACAAACTAATAATAAATAAAATGGTAGCACTGTGACTGACCTAAAAATGCTCCTTATATTTATCTTAATAGAAGCATTGTATAACATATCAAATCTCGTGGGACAACCTTGCAGTAATGTAATTCCTGTGTGGAGGTAGTACTGGTTTTCAGTTGGTAACTGTCAGTACAAGAGTAATTGGTCTGGTGACCAAGCAAATTTGTACTCAAAATTGCCCATGAAACCTCATTCTGTGTCAGCTACAAACAAGTGCAAACTCCCAAGAGCTGACATGGATCTGTGTTTCTCGTGAGTCACCATTTATGTACTATTAGTTGTGGGTACATTTGTAACCTGATCAACTCACTACGGTGTAGGTATAAACACCTTGAACTTGGTTAGAGTAAACCGTGTTCTTTGGTGTCAATCATCATATATAATTCATATATTTGTCCTATACTATTTCCACTTTAGAAAAATTAAGTTATCGGTATTTTTACAATAGCTCTAAAAGATGTATAAAAATCTAAAACTTGCAACAATCTGACAT
>NW_015605871.1:0-544 GCF_001515605.1 Sinocyclocheilus anshuiensis | reverse complement strand
GAAACGCATGTAAGGAAACACTATAATGTGTAAATGTAATGCATGCTGTGAATATGACTGTGTAATGTACTGTACACTAATAATACTAATAGTATTATTTTACAACAATACAGAGGGTAGTGCATTTTGTCATGGTGTACAGTTTTCACAGGTAATAAAATTGAGGATGCAGCTGAGTGGTGGATGTGGAAATAGAATAAAAGAGACGAATGACAAATGTGTCTGCTAGAATGAATTGAGGGAGCTGACATGGAGGTGGTCCTCTCAGAGGGTCTGTGCTCTGGACACTGAGGGTTATGAGGGCTTGACTCCAGCAGGCCTTTCTCATCAGAGTGATGTCTATAGCACTAACTCACCACCAGACAGATCATGGTCATAATGCTATTTGGCTGCTGCACCCTGTCTGAATAAGACTTGTTTTTATAAGGGTTTTGGTCCTTATGTTTCTTCTTTGTGAGGACAGATGGGATGCATGTTTAAGAATGAACAACTCTGGGCTTGCTCTTATGAAACTGAGCTTAATTAAATTGAAGGATTAAACTGG
>NW_015605870.1:0-544 GCF_001515605.1 Sinocyclocheilus anshuiensis | reverse complement strand
GTGAAAGGCTTCTCTCCAGTGTGAGTTCTTATGTGGTCTTCAAAGCGCTGTTTATGATTAAACCTCTTTCCGCACTGAGAACATGTGTAGGGTTGCTTTTCAGAGTGAATTCTCATATGGCCTTCAAAATGTCGTTTTTGACCGAAACTCTTTCCACATGGAGGGCATGTGTACAGTTTCTTTCTATGAGTTCTTATATGGACTTCAAGGTTTTCATGTTGATCAAAACTCTTTCTACACCGAGAACAGGTGTAAGGCTTCTCTCCAGTGTGAACGGTCATGTGTCTGTTAAGGCTTTCTTTTTTAATGAAACTTCTTCCACACTGTTGGCAGGTGAAATAACGTCCTCCTGTCTTTTTAGCCCTTTTTCTTGAGGAAGTCTTTTCAGTCTGTAAACAAGTAAAAGATTTTTCTCCATTTATGAAATCATGATCTTTCTCTTCCATTTCATTCAGTACTTCACTCTCCTCTTTCAGTGCCATCAGGTCTAAGGTAAAATAAGAGAAATAAATGTTAACCCCAGTTTAATAACACAGAACACATC
>NW_015605869.1:0-544 GCF_001515605.1 Sinocyclocheilus anshuiensis | reverse complement strand
TAGAACTGCTCTGAGAGTCATTTCATGAGCATTTTACCGTTTCTTCTGAGAAAAACTATTGTCATATATACGAAGCTTAAAGGTCTTCACATGCAGCATCACATGCAAAATCGGTTTAACTTGAAGAAGCTGTGACAGAAATATATTACCTAATGTAGCTAATGATAGTACTAATACTAATAATAAAAATTATTATTAAAACATAATTTTTTAAGGAATATTTACCAGAAAAAATATATTTACCAGAAAAATGTAAATACACAACACAGTATTTCTGAAAATAATAAATAAAATAATAATAAATGCATTTTTTATCAAATAAATTAATTAGAGATGCTTTTGCTTATTAAAATTTAATGAAACCATTAAAATTAATCCAGAAAATTAATGGAAAACAGAATTTGGTAAAATAAAATAAAATAAAACAGAATTTGAGAAAAAAATTAAACGTATTTCATAGGGCCTTAAAAATTTATTTTTTGTTAAACTTTCAATAAACTGCTGTTAAATTGTGTAAGTTTCATGATTTCAATTAATTAGACAT
>NW_015605868.1:0-543 GCF_001515605.1 Sinocyclocheilus anshuiensis | reverse complement strand
TTTTTTTTTTTGTCAAATGTGTTTTTAGTTTATTCCTGTGCTGGACACAGAAAAACAAAACTGTACTTCTGCTGACACTGTATGAACAAACATATTAATGTTTACACCAGTTTTTTAATCTTATTATCCAAATCAGGGTGATATAATTAAAGTATGTCTGCTGTACCTTGCAGAAACCCATAATGCTTCATTAAAGCTTCAATTTATTTACATTGCCTTGTCCAATCCACTTTTTAAAAAACATCTGTTAGAACATAGTCTTCTATGTAGCCCGAAATATTCCTGGTCAGCATATTGTATTTATCATTTATAACTTAAGCTACATTGCCGCTTTGACGGTTGTACACTTACCCCATATACTTAAATTGTAAGCACATAACCATCAACACATTAGTTTTTTACTAAATGTATCCATTTATATCAGTCCTTCGCTATCCAGGATATAGATGCATTTTTTTCTTCATCAGAACAGATTTGGAAAAATGTAGCATTACATGCCTTGCTCACAAATGGATCCTCTGCAGTGAATGGGTGCCGTCAGAA
>NW_015605867.1:0-544 GCF_001515605.1 Sinocyclocheilus anshuiensis | reverse complement strand
TTTGCAGCCTTTCCCAGGGCTGGGGGAATGTGATGACCACTCAGGTGAGTTTGCTTCTATAAAGCCAAGATTTCTGCTAAATACGAGGAGAAACGTGATTGAATTTAAATCCTTTTAGGTCTAACATCCTAAATAACATTTTAAAAGATTTAATACATTGATATTATAGGATTCTCTGAGTCTCTCTTATGCACAAAAATCTCTCTTCTTAACAGGACAGCAGGGACAGATCCCCATTAAGGTGACTGTCGCTAATAAATTCGCTAACACAAAGGTCTCCTACCCCACTGCTGTGACAGTGGGAATGCTGATGTTTGGGGTCTTAAATAAACTAAAGGATACCAACAACAGCTTCACGTATGTCACAAAATGTTATCAAATTATTCTGGTTTAATGTACTTTACATAAATCAAGTTTAGCATAGTAGGTTGATAGGTTATGGGGAAATGGGGCATCTTTTTACCGTGTCAGTCTATTGTACAAGGCTCAGGACTTTAAAGAACTGTTGTAGTGGTAATGTTATTCTTTTGTGCTAATTCTCCTA
>NW_015605866.1:0-543 GCF_001515605.1 Sinocyclocheilus anshuiensis | reverse complement strand
TTACGACATGATTGATTTTCCTTCAGAGTTCTCAAACACACGATTGTCTTCCCTTCTGCAGGCTAAGCTAATGTGTTAGCCCAACTCTTTCTCGCAGAGTTTCTTTTTGCTCTCTCCTCACTGTCTCCGGCCTATGGGGGCTTTGATACGTAGAAGAACAGAGCCGAATGACTGGGATGAATTTGAAAGAGTAATTTTCCATCTGTCAGTCACCGGACTAAAAGGAACAACTTAAGCAGCCGTCAGAAGGGTCTGTGGCGGGTCACCCCAGAAACGAGAGTCGGCTTTGTCCTCTGAGTGAACGCGATATGACGGATGGAAATCTGATTCAGGAAGGTGACAGAAACGATGAGAGTCCATTTGATAGGCAGATCCTCAATTTTAACATTTTGAAATGCAGATGCACACAACTTACCTATTTTAAAAAAGACAACTTTAAGAGATAGTTCAGGCAAAATTTAAATTCTGTCATCATTTATTCAAACTTTTCCTTTTCTTTATGTTATTAAAGGGGTCATATGATGCGATTTCAAGTTTTCCTTT
>NW_015605865.1:0-544 GCF_001515605.1 Sinocyclocheilus anshuiensis | reverse complement strand
GTTCTCCAGGGTTTTGGAGACCCAGGACTCGATCCTGGAGCTGAGTGGTGGCACCTGCACAGAGATGGGCTCGGGGGTGTAGTCCTCCTCCTCTTCCTCCTCCTCCTCCTCCTCCTCCAGCATGCCGGGCACCAGTGTGCTGGTGGTGCTGGTGATGGAGGAGTTGAGCCGGTCTCTGCAGCTGCCGTCTAGAGAGCCGGTGTCTGTGCTCTGCTGCGAGGCGCGCTCCAGCCGGTCGTCTGTGTGGGACTCGTCTTTCTCTGGAGCGCGAGCGCGAGCGGCTGCGGGGCTCGGGTCAGGGCTGGCTGTCGGCTGCTCTTTGCTGCTCGCTCTGCTGACGGGTTTGGTCTCCAGCGGCTCTGGAGCGTCTGCGCTCTCCACCATCGTCCTCCAGTTGGTCTCTGCAGAGAGAAGATTCAGAGTCAGACGCTCACCGGAACGACTCAAGGATTTAGTTGAGCAGCGTTTCTGCACTAATGCTGGGCAAAAATATCAGATCACAATTTGTGACCCTGGAGCACAAAACCAGTCATAAGGGTCAATT
>NW_015605864.1:0-544 GCF_001515605.1 Sinocyclocheilus anshuiensis | reverse complement strand
TTACCCCGGTTTGTTTATTATAAAAGAGATGGACGTTTGAAAGGCGGTGGGCACTTGGAGTCTTTGGGATTTTCACAGAAAGCTATTGGCGACAGCTACGCGATTTTTTTTCAAAATTGTATGCGATTACTCAGACCGGATTCCTCATGGATAACACGTTTATTCAAGCCACCGAGTAAGTAAAGCTTTGCTCTTTGCCTTCGTGAACCATTAATAAAGGCGACTGCTGCCTGCCTTGCACCCTTTTTTACGCTTAAACAAAAACATTAACTCAGCCTGCCGATTTGAAATACACATATGTAAGTGTCAGTCATTGCATTTATATAGTGTTGTGTTTGTGAGCTGCTACTTTTACTATTAGAGTGCATTGGGGTTGGCTGCGGTAGGGAGAGAGATAGAGAGAGAGAGAGCGAGAGACATATGCCTACCCACATGACATGAGCTAGCTAACCCATTCGAGATGGAAGGAGTTAATATGACAGTGCTTGATGTTTGCCTCTGTTTGCCGACTTTGAGTGACGCGATCATTTCGTTTTCCTTTAAG
>NW_015605863.1:0-544 GCF_001515605.1 Sinocyclocheilus anshuiensis | reverse complement strand
GCATATTGCGATATTTCGATAATTTCGATATATTGCACAGCCCTAGTGCAAATGATACATTTTCGTGAACACGTAGCACTGCAATGTCACGTGAGCGTGTAACCGTGATAGAGACAATAGTCCAAAAGCTCTACCGGTTAATCGTGTCTATATATATCGCCCACCACTACTTGTGTGTCTTCAAAACTTCAAAACTGGATCCAGAAGATGAATCCGGATTGCATAAAATGTAGTAAATGTAATGTATTACTGCTGTTTAAAACACTAAAGAAAAAGAGTAAAAAAAAGTTGAGAAAGCGCATGCAAAAAGGTTTATCAAAAAAAAACAAAAACAGAACGAGAGTATCTGATGCAAACAGCTGCCCAGTTACCATGTGAAAAGCAAACATGTACACAAACACATGTCTACTCTTGCCAAAGTTAATCATTCATTTTAATAATCACTTAGTTCCTCCCAGAGGTAATGATAATGAAGCAACTTGTTGCATATTGATTCTAGACCTGTCAAACCAACTTAAATTTACAAGTTTGCCCAGATTAATAT
>NW_015605862.1:0-544 GCF_001515605.1 Sinocyclocheilus anshuiensis | reverse complement strand
GTGACCACCTTCCTCCTGGAGGTCCTTCCCAACTGCACACCTGATTAAAACAGGTGAGGAGTTGTCCAGGGGGCCACAGCTTTGACGCAGTGATGGGTTACCCTGACGCAAAGTCAGCCCAGGTCCAGGGTGGTACATAAGTCTTCAGCCAATACTGAAGGGGCCGCATGTGATGTAGGCCCAGGAGAATAACCGAGGAGGCAGCTGCCATGAGACAGAGCATCCTCTGAAACATCCCGAGTGAACGTGTAATTCTCAACATGAATGACGCCACCACTCGCTGAATATTCAGGGAGCGTTCTAGCGAAATCCACGCTCGCATTTGCACTGACTCTATAACTGATCCCAGAAAGGAGACCCGCTGTCTGGGAGTCAGAAAACTCTTGGTTTTCAACCCGAGGCACTCCAGATGGTTGAGCAGCAACAATCTGTGAGCGATAAGTTCCCGTTCTGATCTGGCTAGCATCAGTCGATCATCGAGGTAATTCAAAATGCGGAGTCCCATCTGTCTCAGAGGGGAGAGAGCCGCGTCTATGCACTTCGT
>NW_015605861.1:0-539 GCF_001515605.1 Sinocyclocheilus anshuiensis | reverse complement strand
GTGGAAAAAAATCTTAAAGAGAATAAATAGGTCATTCTGTGAAATGGGCGGTTTTCCCTTTTGAAATGGATTGTTGAAATTTTAAACAATCTGTTAGACAAGTAATGTGTTGTAATGTGTAATAAATAATTTGTAATTTGCATTGTGGCATGCAAGCTAAATGAATAGCTTTTAGGTTATTTTCCCACAAATAAACTGTTTTGCATATATTTTGTATTAAATTAATCAACTAACCAATCAATACTCGTCAAATATGCTTTACTGGCATGTCAAAAAGCTGACATTTGCAATGCAACAAGATATGCAATACAAGTAACAGCAGTGCAAATATATTAACATCAAATGCCTCTCAAATTTAGAACAAAAAGTATATCTATATATCTCTGTACAACAAATAAATCTCTGTTTTAGTAAATGAGTGCCATGGGGCTCCACAGGGGGTGGAACCATCTTCTGATTTCCTGGAGGGATATCCACTGACAGGAAGCTGGATCCTTCAAAACACACACACACACACACACACACACACACACACACAC
>NW_015605860.1:0-544 GCF_001515605.1 Sinocyclocheilus anshuiensis | reverse complement strand
CAGCTGGAATTGCAACAGCTAATTGTTGTCAAATCTCCAAATCGGCTCAACATGACAAATCTTTTTAAGCTCAACTGTGATTGAGGTTTTGCCTCTGATGCAAAATAATGGGGTCACATCAGATTTAATGGGATACGTACATTCTGTAAGGAGTCCTGAAGCTGGGATAGTGAGGAGAGCTGGGACTCTGAGTGATACAGGGACAGCCCTTTCCGAAGTGTCTTAAGATCTCCCATGTTCCCCTGCTGTGGAGAGAAGCAGAAATGTGTCAAACACAGATTATCTGAGATAATTAGGATTAACAGAAAAATCAGACACAAAAATGTTCTGGTATCCTAGATAATTCAAAGTGGGAACAAAAAGGGATCAAATATACAGTATTGTACACCACCATTCCAATGTATGGGATCAGTAATTTTTTTTTTTTAAATGAATACTAAATAAAATTATCAAAAGTGACAGCAAAAAAATTGATAATGTTAAAAAATATTTATATTCTATCCTACCTGTCCGATTGCTACCACTTTGTTCATTTAAATGGGGA
>NW_015605859.1:0-544 GCF_001515605.1 Sinocyclocheilus anshuiensis | reverse complement strand
GCTCCGAACAGAGACAGCCACATGTTATAGTACTTATATGCCGGCATCCAACCTGCACACACACCAGAGCTTTAACACACAGTTACCTGAGTCTTCAGACTGTAATTAGTGTGGCATTATAGGGTGTGTTTGTAAGTCTGTTCCAAAACCTCACGAGATGACTACATAGACAGCATTATAAAAACACAACAAATATCCAGTATCTTCAGCCAATTATATAAGGAAACCCATAAATTAATTATAGAAAGCCATTGATGGTGAATGAAGACAAATGTTCAGTGTACTAAAGGTAAAATACATTTTTTTTCTTTTAAATTGTATTTTCTATATTTTTATGTGACGTGTATTTGGTGTTGTTTATCATCGTGCTAAAGTTAGGCTCTGTTGGAAAAAAAATCTCAAAACATATCAGCTCTTAAAATGTTGTTTATTTATGTTGTTTATTTTTCTTACCCCATTGACAGATATTTATGGAAGCTCGTTTCTGGTATTGAATTAAAAAAAAAAAGCAATTGCGATGTTTTATCTCACAATTCTTGCAATT
>NW_015605858.1:0-543 GCF_001515605.1 Sinocyclocheilus anshuiensis | reverse complement strand
TTTGGATGCGATTAATCGCGATTAATCGTTTGACAGCACTAACTGCCCTATGACAATGGTCGGTGGAATCTGTTGCTATGTTTTTCTCACAATGTGACTACAAAACATTCATTTATAACAGGGATATAATAAAAATGATCAAGAAAAAAAGAAGGTAATGGCTCATGCCTGGTTTCTTATTGGGTCTGACCTATGGATTGCTTGTAATAACAGATTTGATTGTCACTCATTTGGAAGGAGATTGTTTAACAATGCACAATTTGAGAGGCAGAAAACAACATATCAAGAATGCTGTGGGTCTGTGAAATGTCTCAAGTGCACCTGAAACAGTTCGTTATACTATGTCTGACCAATAACTCTTCGTAAATTCACAAAGATCTGACGCATAACTATGGGGTTAGATTTGTTGCATATTTCCAAAACAATTAGGTTATAATCTGCAAATAAACAGACAGATCAATGAAAATATATAACATTAAAGTTAATCAATATTTTTAATATTTTATTTTAAGTTGATTTTTATTGCCAAGTAAGATTTTTTTT
>NW_015605857.1:0-544 GCF_001515605.1 Sinocyclocheilus anshuiensis | reverse complement strand
TGTTCTTCTATATACCATGTAAGTAATTTAAATGTATTATTTTGCGATATCCAAATATAGTTTTGCTGAGGATATTGAAAGCAGATTATGTAAATCATGATGCATCATATCACATTAGAAATGTAATTGCAAATCTCTGAGTTGTCAAGTGGGCCAAGCAGCACTTTATTGGTTAACTGCTCCATAAAAAAGGAAAATAATAGAGATGCACCAATATTTATAGGCCGATAGTTTATAAACAGCCAACAGTTAGGGCCGACATATCCTGTCAATCAAAAGAGGGCAGGAAAAAACAATGAATTTGTGCTTTGTCTAAAGAAAATGTTAAGAAACCAGTTTGATGTTCAATTAGTAGTAATTATATTAATTAATAAGATTCAGAAACTTTAGAAATATTAATTTATTCTTCAGAGATTTTAGTTAATGTGACTTGATATTAATTTCAGTAACCTGCTTGTGTCTATAACTAATACCAGTTACTCTAAAAATGTATTTGTGAATTGCAAATTCTATTTGCATTTCTTTCAAAATTGTGTAATTAATT
>NW_015605856.1:0-544 GCF_001515605.1 Sinocyclocheilus anshuiensis | reverse complement strand
ATATATATATATATATATATTAAAATGAGAATTACATACTGCCAGCAGAACTACTAAATCAGGTCTTGTGTATATAATAGCAGATGTCTCCATTTCTGGCCTAGCTCTCAGCTTCAAAATGGTTTAATCCGTCTTTCTTTCAAAGGAACATTTGAAGGCTATTCTTTGGTCAGCTATGTTTGCACAAGGTGTCACTGAAAGATTGCTTTCTGTACATAAATCACAATGTTAATATTAGCTTTGCAATGTTGTCTTTTATTATATTTTTTTTTACAGTGTGCCTTATTAAAATGAACGGATCATAACAGGAAATTATGCCAGATGGCATCGTGAGGTCAACCAAAGATATATTATGATCAGTTCTTCAATGAAATTTGTGGAATTAGTTCTCTGACAATGCAAGGTTTCGATTTAATATTTATTTAATCAGACATGCGATTGCTACAATTTCCAAACTGTTCCAACACTTAAATGACAGAATATGTCAATTCTGAGGTTTCTTTATGAATTTCATTAACAATG
This sequence comes from Sinocyclocheilus anshuiensis, assembly GCF_001515605.1. Taxonomy (NCBI): domain Eukaryota; kingdom Metazoa; phylum Chordata; class Actinopteri; order Cypriniformes; family Cyprinidae; genus Sinocyclocheilus; species Sinocyclocheilus anshuiensis. The sequence goes on along the minus strand of NW_015605856.1, from coordinate 22 downwards.
TGCAATCCGTTATTACCCAAAA
>NW_015605855.1:0-544 GCF_001515605.1 Sinocyclocheilus anshuiensis | reverse complement strand
AGTTTTATACTGTAATGTTTCTTAATTTCCTTATTCCGACCACAGTAGTGGAATAACTCAATAGGCACGGTAACCTATCCAGGTAAATGATTGAATAGGCGATTTTTAGGCCACCATTTCTAGGCCCTTCCCCAATTGAGGTGAACAGTGCGGACCCTAAATAGGGCTGCTCAGTCAAACAGGGGTCTGCCAAAACAACTGTCACTCAATCCCAGCGACCAAATACCACTGCCATGCAGGGTTCTGACTAGGAGCTCCCAGTCTATTCATATCTGCTCCCGGCAGTCTATTTGTACCTGCCAGACACCCCATCGCCATCAGACTTTAACCATATGTAAGGTCCACATATTGTCACTGTGGTCAAAAGTGGAGACCTGCGCAAGGAGGGTTTTAATGTGCCAAAGGGGGTGCGCCATACCCAGTAGCACCATTTTCACCATGATGTAGTAAATCTGGATTGCAAAGGTGGTCCCAGGACAACCTGTCCTCCATCTTGGCTGTAGGAGGCTGCAGAGTCCTTTGTCTGTTAAGGCCCGCCTATTGC
>NW_015605854.1:0-544 GCF_001515605.1 Sinocyclocheilus anshuiensis | reverse complement strand
GGAAAGGGGGGGGGGGGAAAGCAGTGACAATCTGGGAGCAGAACGGAGAATTGAACAGCGCATAAAGGAGAAGAAAAAGACGGACACGCAGCGGTTGTTAGTCACCTAGCAACAAGTCTTCCATCAGCACCCCCTCTCGTTCCCTCAGCCTCTCGTCCAAAGTCTTCCCACTGTGCTCCTTAATTCAGCAAATGTGCTACGGGTGTACTACACCTCCTCCCCTCGCCCCCTGCTTCCCCTTACCCCGACAAAGCACGTTCCGAGGTGCGCTGAAGGACGCGAACCTCCACCTCACACACAACCACTCAGCCACCCCATTGACCACTGAGGCCTTTCTCCCGGAGCACAAAGGGGCAAGGCACAAAGCCCTGAAAAGAGGGGCAGGCCCAACAGGGAAAACATTTGCTTCTAATTGTGATTGACTGCATAATTAAAATGATGTTCTTTTTTTGTGGGGGGGGGGCTCTAAATGCCGAGGAGGGGCAGAAGGATGCTTGTTAAAGCCAGCACTTTGTCACCAAGTAATGAGGAGAAAGCATTCCTG
>NW_015605853.1:0-543 GCF_001515605.1 Sinocyclocheilus anshuiensis | reverse complement strand
TCATATGACCCCTTTAACTGTTGAGATAGTGTGCAATATTGGACACCCAGTGCCGCTTCTTAGTGGCAGACGAGAAGCTAAACATGTAAAGCTCTAGCAGCAACACATGTAATTGGAACATAATTTCCCTCAATTTGAAAACATTGAACGCTGAATGAATGACTAGCCTTAATAAGGGAACTTTCCATACCCTGCTGCATCAGTAAGGACTGAATGGAATCACCAATTACAAGACACCATCCCCCAGCACTGTGTTGAATCAACAACTGGCAGACGATTTGAATGAGTTCTATTGCAGATTTGAAACTCCCGGTCTCACACCCCACACCCATTCTCTCCATGGATCCATTAACACCCTCAGCAACCCTCCTCTCCCCCACTGCACTTTGGGTCTGTGAAGATCTTGTGCGTCAGATCTTCCGGAAACAGAAGACAAGGAAATCACCAGGCCCAGACGGAGTTACACCAGCCTGTCTAAGAACCTGTGCTGACCAGCTGGCCTATATCTTCACACAGATTTTCAACAGATCACTGGAGCTGTGC
>NW_015605852.1:0-544 GCF_001515605.1 Sinocyclocheilus anshuiensis | reverse complement strand
ATTTCAAATTCAAGCGTTCTGCATATCTATCCTGGCGCAGGGTGATTCAAAATATTTAAAAATTCGAAATCAGAACGTTGCAGCGTTCGGCGTGGCGCTCCGCTCGCGCTGCTTTCTTCTGAGGAATAGACAGAGCGTAAGAATGTGAAAAAGCCCAAGCGTGCAGCGGCACCCACCCACTAATGAACAACTGAGCGTGAATTGTGGGAAATGCAGTAGTTTTCTGCTGTTTCCGAACAACTAAGTGCGGGATGTTCGATTCATTTTAGCGAATCGGTTTGCTCAGATGGCTCAATGAACTAGTTAAAATGATTCACTGGTTCTTTGAAAGCTTAACTCAAGTTTAATAGATATCTAATAATATAATTGTTATTCACACGGTAGAGTTTAAATAATAATAAGAAACATTCACACAAAAGGCACAACAATCTTAGTACATAAATTCAGTTTTAATAATGTTTCTGTTAGTTTACAGAAACATAAATTCAATCAAACAATCTTATCTAAGTAATAGCCTACTTTTTCCTCCACGGGGTTTTTTTTT
>NW_015605851.1:0-543 GCF_001515605.1 Sinocyclocheilus anshuiensis | reverse complement strand
GAGAAATCTCTGTGCGTAAGGGACAAGGCCGAAGACCTTTGTTGGGTGTCCGTGGTCTTTGGGCCCTCAGACGACTGCATCACTCAGCGATCAATCACTCACTCGCTTGTTTATGCGTTACTGACAAATGTACTGTTTTTGCTTTTATTTCAGAGTTGATTGAAGAAAATGAGAATGAAGAATTGAGTGAAGTTGAGGGGAAAAATCACTTCAAAACTGGAGAAAACCCTTTGAGTTGCTGTCAAAGCAAACAGATAATTTTAAGGAAAACAAGAGCCAAGAAATCTTTCACCTGTACTCAGTGTGGAAAGAATTTGACATGCAAATATAGTCTTGATGTTCACACGAGAGTTCATACTGGAGAGAAACCTTACAAGTGTTCACACAGTGACAAGAGATTCAGTCAGTCAAGAAATCTGAAAAAACATGAGAGGATCCAAACTGGAGAGAAACCGCACAAATGTTATCAGTGCGGGAAGAGTTTTGCACAAAAAGGAGACTTTAAGGGGCATATGAGAGTTCATACTGGAGAGAAACCATTCA
>NW_015605850.1:0-543 GCF_001515605.1 Sinocyclocheilus anshuiensis | reverse complement strand
TTTCAAACCTTTTAAGCACTTAAAGTGTGTTCTTTGAAGTGAAGTAGTTGCTGGATGGTTGATGAAGTGGAATGACTCAAACTCTCTTGAGGTCTCTATTCAACCTGAGGAATGTGTGAGAGATCTGCTGCGCTTCCTCTGAATGATGTTCAATAAAACACCCTCACAGTGCTGTAGAGCAGCTTTATAAGATGGTGAAGAGAAATGTGACAGCAGCACCCACTCACTTCACCCATTCACAATCATTATACGAGTTTATGTTGTCTCGAATCATAGTTGATCAGAATTGAACAAGCTTTCTCTGCCTGGAATCATCTTGTAGACATCACCTTGTTAACAATAACTGAGAATCTTACAACCCCCAGCAGCCATACATTGTTCATATTGTTTCGTTGTCAATATTTTATCCACGGTGCTATTGTACTTCGCTTATCAATACATACATAAAACACCGATAAATTACTCACATACAGTATACATGTATACTATTGGATGTTCAAAATATATATACAGTGGGTACGGAAAGTATTCAGACCCCCTTAA
>NW_015605849.1:0-543 GCF_001515605.1 Sinocyclocheilus anshuiensis | reverse complement strand
TTGGCCCTTTTTTTTTTTTTTTTTTACAAAAGCAGCATATCCAGTATTACAAGTCTGTTTATTTTATTATAAATGGAATAATTAATTTGTGTTGTGATTTGGAGGGTTCACAACCTGGGTCAGTTTCAGCACTGTGTAATGTGGAGAGAGACAGATCAGTCTGACATGGTCTCCTTCTGCTGTTAGTTCTCAGTCCATGACGTGCTGTCAGAGTGTCTGCTGGCTCTGGGAGGAAGTCCTGTTGTGAGAACTGCACTTGTTCAACTCCTGATGTCTCAGATCATTCAGCTGGCACAGCAGCTATGGGACACCTGTGAGGTATGTTACACCACTACACCTAGAGATCACTGTAAAATTTTTACCAAACAAAACATTCTCCCTATTGAGGGACTTCCTTATTAGTGGAAAAGTTTAATCTTGTCCAATCTTGAAAATAAATATTTTCATGCAATAATGATTAGTGATAGGCACTAGGTCAATTTTTTTTTTTTAATTTCCAATATTTGTCGAATTTAAAATAAAAATCCACATTCGAATGCAAAA
>NW_015605848.1:0-543 GCF_001515605.1 Sinocyclocheilus anshuiensis | reverse complement strand
TGTGTGTGTGTGTGTGTGTGGTCACAGACAGCTGTTGTGACATAAGGGAGGGTCATACGGACTGGTTGGGTGGGGTTTAAAGGCACGCCTCAGGAATACATGGGATTACAGGCTTGATTTTACATGTGGCATCTTAATGAAATAATGTAAACCAAAATGTTTGCTGAATTACCTTGTTGAGCCATTCAACCTTCTCCACATCTGGAAAATTTACCTGAAATTATGAAGAAAAAATAATAACACTTTTAAATGCAAAGACTGCCCATGCATACATTGCTTTAAAGCTTTAAAGTGTCAGTTCAACAATCTTTAACAGAGGATGTGATTATAAAGATGGAAAAATAAAACAGCACATACAACCACCTCAGTCTACCATGAACATTCTTCCTCCAATTTCATAATTTCTTTCTTAAAAAACAATAACATATATTATTTGCAGTGTATAATTAGATTTCTCTTGGAAAAAATATCCCCATTAAAATGGAATAAATAAATGTTGTTTTATTTAATTTAAATGCATTTAAAAAAAATAAATAAATAAAA
>NW_015605847.1:0-543 GCF_001515605.1 Sinocyclocheilus anshuiensis | reverse complement strand
GCCTGAATGCACTGTAAGTCGCTTTGGATAAAAGCGTCTGCGAAAATGCATAATTTTATTTATTTTTTTCTGTTGTCTATGAAAATGAACTAGAGTTATCTGACAGTAATTCGATCTTGAATCAATTAATTAGAAGAAGTTTTTACTCTACCTGCATGATGTCATTAACAGCAGTTCTATAGTCGTACCAACAAATGTGCAGCAAAGTTACTACAGTCTTTTGTGAAACAGTCATGACTGGTTAGTTAATTTTTGATACCCGTGTTTAATAGGCCACCATAAACTTTAAACATGCCAGAGGTCAGAACTATTGCATTGCTGTAGTGACTGTTAAGTTTTACTCGTTTTTCCCACAAAATCTACATTGCTCTCTCTTGCCGTTATAGTCGTGCATATTTACACATACAGTTGAAGTCAAAAGTTTACATGCACCTTGCAGAATCTGCAAAATGTTATTAATTTAACCAAAATAAGAGGCATCATACAAAATGCATGTTATTAGCCCCGTTTCCACCGCAGGAACTTTCCCCAGGAACTAGGGAC
>NW_015605846.1:0-543 GCF_001515605.1 Sinocyclocheilus anshuiensis | reverse complement strand
GTAGCTCACAGACTTCACTGCTGCAAACCTGGCTGAACTCCTGAAGTGTCAACTATCCAGCAGCAGCAGTTACTCCAAGGAGATCTGGAAACTGCTTCTCACTAAAGCAAATGATGTTCTGGATCAAGCCCTCATCATCTTTTCCAGCGCAGCAGCAAATATGGTAAAAAGCCTTGTACAACTCTCCTCTAGTGTTTACTGGAAGATTGACTGGGAATCTGACAGTAATTCCTCTCATTACATCATCAGTCTCAGCCAATCAGAGATGATGTTGTGTCCCAAGTGCTGGATGTGATTGGAGAGCTGAGACTGGAGACCATCAGTTCTGACCAATGGAGTGACATCGCTTTCATCAGCATGTTGTTTGATCAAAATCTGAAGCCGTTTTTATCGTTTGCATCATCATCCCTACTGCGGTGCACCAGCAGCAAAAACCTCAGCTGCCAAACCTACCAGCACATGTAAGAAAAGCATTTCCTCAACAATAGCCCAGGACTATCATGAGCTGATAAGATGCTTGTTCAACATTATTTTCAACCATTT
>NW_015605845.1:0-543 GCF_001515605.1 Sinocyclocheilus anshuiensis | reverse complement strand
TACACTTTACATTCATGCAAATAATCGGTCAGTCTGTTATGTTCTGACTAAACACAAAGTGAAAAATTGCAGACAGTCTCGCAATCTGTTTGAAAATGTCTTCTGTTCTTAGCTAACACACAGACAGAGCTCTAAGTTTGTGCTAAGAGCATTGAACAAGTCAATCAATGTGTTATCTTCTCACTGTAACTAAAGGTCAAGGCCTCATTTGGAGAAACGTATTGCCCATGGCCATGCTCCTGTGATCCAGATTAACTGAAAAACATTCCATGTCCCACCTGTTGAGCTTTTAAGCTTAAGGTCTTTTCAGATTAAAGCTGTCAGATCTTTTATCTGCTCATGTCACATCCACAAGATCAAGCTGGGCATTATATTATGTCTAAGTCTTCGGCATTCATGTTTCTTTCTCCAATGATAATATAAAGAGGAATGCTGATAAGTAACACGCACATAAATATTGTAAAAGTCAACTACGTGGATCACAACTAAATAAATGACAGTTACATGCTACTGTATTCAGAGGAATTTTGCCTCAAATAGAGA
>NW_015605844.1:0-539 GCF_001515605.1 Sinocyclocheilus anshuiensis | reverse complement strand
TCCCTTTTGGAGCCAGCCTCTAGCGGCCAGTCGATGAATTGCAAATTTATCCACTTCCGCGTTGGCTTCACGAGAGAGACCGGAAGGTTGCTGCTTGGTAGAAACGCTTTGCTAATGATATGAAAAGCCCTGCCCCTTAAACTGACAGGATTGGCTGATAGTGTAAACAAGCTGTTTCAAACCACATTATTGAGACTGTCTTTGGTTCACTGCAGTTTTAAAGAGAAAATGCTCAGCAATGGTGTTGACTGATGAATCTGCACATGCTTTGTCTGAAAGCATATTAAAAACACCAGACAGACATGTAAACAACAATAAAAACCTGATTTTCTCCACAGGGGGTCTTTAAGCTCTGCATGGTGGTGTTCCTTGTAAGAAGAGCTTTCATATCAGGTCTTTTTCTGGACTCTCTGTGGTCTCATTTAGCCCTCTTTCACTCTTCCTACCACAATCCTCCACAACACAATCACTCCCTTCTCCCTTTACACACATGTACCTCTGCTCTCTCTCTCTCTCTCTCTCTCTCTCTCTCTCTCTCT
>NW_015605843.1:0-543 GCF_001515605.1 Sinocyclocheilus anshuiensis | reverse complement strand
TTTTTTTAACAGCTACCACTAATGGGAGATAAGACAGTAATGCATTTGAGGTCAAAACTATCTGTGTCCCAGTATCACCTGCAACTTAGTTGTCCCCATTACTATAAACACCGATGGGACGTAACCCACTTTAGCTCATGTACTGTTTCTTGAGAGCTTGACTTCTGAACTCGCTACCCAAAATGTAAACACAACGATACAAGTTGCATGTTTTCAATGCCATATAAGAAATACTGAAAATTAAAATGCTTTGCAACAAGACTAAGCCCTATTTTTAACATTACAACATCAGACATGCACTAATAACTAGACTATGTGGTGTTACTCAAAGGAGGCAGCCATAGCACACTTGCTAATGCTAACTGGAAATAGAGAGTAACTAAAGCCCAATTTATACTTCTGCGTCGAACTTACGCCGTAGCCTACGCATAGACGCACACCCTACACCGTAGGCTGACGTGCACCTCTCCAAAAATCTAACAGCGCGTCAGTTCTACACAGACCGCAAGCGCTGTGATTGGTCTGCTAGAACCCCTCCCTCCG
>NW_015605842.1:0-543 GCF_001515605.1 Sinocyclocheilus anshuiensis | reverse complement strand
GAACTGATAATCAGAGCGTTCATGGGTGTTCAGACAGGGTCTGTTAACACATTGGGGGAAATATCTCAAAATAAAACAAAAGATCAATTTGAAAGTGATTTCAATGCAGAATTTGCCCACAAACATGACATTAAATGAATGAAAATTTGTTATTAACCAACATCACTTTCACCTTCCAAAAAGCAAAAGCTGCTTACTGTACTTTAATGCTAAGTTAAATTAATTCCCTGATGTTCTCCATTACTGACATTTCCTTTCTTAAAAGAAAAGTATTTAAAAACTGCAAAGATGCTAAAAAGAAAATGTATATAATCAAACTATTTGATCTTGTGATTTTTTAAAGTATGATTGGGTCAGCTGAGTTTCTCAACTCTAATAAGAGCCTCACCTTTTCCAGCTTAACCCTTACACTGAGTGATTTCAGTGCTGGAGTGCATTCTCTCCAAGAGTGCAGAATTGGAAAGGCACTGTGGTAGGCCTAGCTATTTATGGATGTAGCTGTTTGCTTTCAACTCCATCCTCTATACTGCTGTAGCATTTGGA
>NW_015605841.1:0-543 GCF_001515605.1 Sinocyclocheilus anshuiensis | reverse complement strand
GTGGCTGGCAACTTTTTAAAAAAATGCTGGCGGGGAAAGAGCTAAAAGCTCCATATTCACACCATATTGCCCGACCTTCCCTGAAAGGTAACTGACCCAAGAATGTTACGTCACAATTGGCTGAACTCTGTGCTGAATGTGTATTCTTATTGGCCGTATAGCATAACCCATGCTCCCTCTATAGCCTTGTGAGATTGAAAGGAGAGCCAATCATACCTGACCCTCATGTTATGATTTTATTAAATACAGACAGACAGAGAGAGAGAGCTACGGTGATATGATTTTCAGCTGTTGATTGGTTACACATGTTTGGGGTTTGGGTTTAGGGATATGAGGCTGAAGTGGATTGATCCCAACAGTCTGGCTGCTAAAACCTTTCCCCTGGTTTCTTTCTCTCTCTTCCCTGTGCTTTCTATGTCTAACACGCTTTCTCTTTCCTTCCCCTCTATTACATAAATCATCAAACCACCCGGACAGACTCTCACAACTCCTAATGCGCTGAAGTATAGGATTAGTTTGGTTTAACTTTAGTAAGATCCTGTC
>NW_015605840.1:0-543 GCF_001515605.1 Sinocyclocheilus anshuiensis | reverse complement strand
CACATGGCTGGATTGAAGCATTGATGAGACATAAAGGCAGGGAGTAACTCTGGATATGCGGATGACTGCAGCCAAGCGATGGTTTCTCAAACAGAGGCAAAGAAATACAGTCTGTATTTTTTTCTGCTGAGAAGAGGTTAGATTTTGTACTGAAGTATGACTTGTACCGTCAGCGCCTGCAGCCTCAGGCATTCATTGCCCGTATGCTGAGACACATATAAAATTAGGTTCATGACTTCATCTGCACGTATGACTCAGTTTGTAGTGGCATTCACTAATAATAGCGTCTGACTGCAGTGCATTAAACACACTCATGTTCAGGGTGTAGTGTTCACACTGGCATATTTTTTTAATCAATGTCAGAAAGACATTCAATTAAAGTTTATTGAACTGTATAAACCTATTGCCTGTCCAATTTAGTGTATACTTCACTCAGAATAGTTCCCCCAGAAATGAATATACCCAACATGAGGCCATCCAAGATGTTGATGAGTTTGCTTCTTCATCATAACAGATTTGGAGAAATTTAGCATTACATCACTT
>NW_015605839.1:0-543 GCF_001515605.1 Sinocyclocheilus anshuiensis | reverse complement strand
TTCCCCACCAGCGACGATGTTACTCTGCAAGGCTTGGTGGGGAGGGTTGGCTTCTTAAGTGACAACGAACTCCCAGGGGAGAGATAGCCCACGAGCGTCTCCTCCACCTGAGGCATCGTCACATACCCCTGCGCCTTAGCACCCACGATAGTTGAATAAATCGACGTCGTGGGTACAAAGATACGCGAGGAGTAAGGCTTACTCCATGAACGAGACAACTCCTCATGGAGGTCTGGGAAAAAAACCCGTCGTCTAATTTGGAGTGCCTGGGGTTCTCTTGCTCCTGTGGCCAGTCTAACTTAAGCCTGGCCACTTAAGGTAGTCACCACCTCGAGTAACTCCCCAAACGCTTTGTCGTCGCGCTTGGAGCGCTCAGAGGTGGCGCTCTCGGTCTCCATATCGCCGGAGGCAAGAGTACCCGCGTCCTCGTCTCGCTCTTAAGAAGCGCCGGGCCGCGCCTCAGCAGCGGGGGCGGGGACTTCGCGATCTGGGGAGAGTGCGAGAGAGAGAGGAGGCTCGCGCACTCCTCGTCTCTCAGCCAGC
>NW_015605838.1:0-543 GCF_001515605.1 Sinocyclocheilus anshuiensis | reverse complement strand
TTTGAACAGGGTAATCACTGTAAATTGTTCATATTTTCTGTTCTTGTATATTCTGAATGCCAGAACTATTTATATTTAAATCATTTATTTTATTATAATTTGTTTTGTGACTTTTGATGAGATGTTAATGCTGCAATATTTTCTGCATTTCAGTTGAGATATAGTATTATTATTTGCATATATCTAGCATTGGTTATTGAAAAATCCATTTCAGTCGAGTATTGCTTGGATGCCTGATGAAATGTTTCAAATATAGATTTTTTTCCCTGTTTTTCACTCAGTAAAGGTTTTTTTTAATCTTTCTAGCCTTCACTGTTTCCTGTCCATTCACTATCTAGTCTGTTGTGTTCTTTCATGGAGGAGCTTGTCTCAGAAGTAGACAGAGACAGGCAGACATGTCATGCTTTGCCCCTTAGCCATCATTAGACCAAGGTTACCTTGCTCTGTAGGCCATGAGCTTTCAGGTGTCAGTTGTTCTGAGCTCTTGAAAGATGACTAAGCTTCTCATCCCTCAGCTTTGCTGATTTAGCACTAGTGTGAAGG
>NW_015605837.1:0-543 GCF_001515605.1 Sinocyclocheilus anshuiensis | reverse complement strand
TGTGTGTGTATATATATATATATATATGTATGTATGTATATGTATGTATTAGGGTTGCCAACTGTCCAGTTTTAGACGGGACGTCCCTTATATTGTCCCCAATTGATTTGTCCCGTACGTGACCTCCCTTGTCCCGTTTATTGATTGCTACGCTGATCTAACCACTGACTGATACAACAGCAACAGTGCTGATCACGACACTTGAGATTGATCACCGACACCATACAGATAACAAACTCCAAACTGAGAATGAATCATTCTTTTTGGACAAATCAGTTTTAAGACCAAGCAGAATCTTGCAGAATTTTGATTTCAGCAAATAAGTTTGAGCGAATGCAAACAACGTGAATATTGTTCATGAGTCCAACATCCAGCCATGCAAGAAAGCATGCAATCTGCCTCTGAGAGAAGATGCGATCATAAAGGCAAGTCGTGTTTAGTTCATGTTGTTAAATAGAGAAAAACATTTCACGTTTAAACAACTAAAGGCGTATTCTTTACCTTGGACCTCATTTTTAAAACACAAAATGACCAATAAAGAAT
>NW_015605836.1:0-543 GCF_001515605.1 Sinocyclocheilus anshuiensis | reverse complement strand
TCTTCACATACTTTGCATTTCTATTTAAACATTACAGCTATATGAACTTTTTGATACCACTTCCATTCAAGTTTCAAATTTCTGAAATTTCAATTCATCCTGTTTGCTCCCTGCTCATTTAAACAAATTTCTGATACTAGACCAGGCTTTAATTTTCAATTCATTTATGAACAGCACACATGTACTTGATACCATCAAAACATTATTTTACTACACTTGATTGCAAGATAATTTTCTGTTACTTAAATGGCAGGTATTTTGTGGTTTAGGCTTGCAGAAAGCATTTTGAGTTTGGTACTATTTTTAAATTTCTTTTTGAATTTCCACTGGAGGACGGATTAGCAAAAAAATGCTGATTTACAGCATGATCAAACCAAGAAGTAATTGTGTGCTTATTTTTTCTGTGCACTCCAACATGGTCAAAATAATTAGTAATAATGGAGGGTCACACTGCAATGAGTGACGTATACATGTGAGAGATCACTTCCGGCGCTTGCTTAAACTACGCCAGAGTGCGTACACACCTCACGCATCGGATGCCGT
>NW_015605835.1:0-543 GCF_001515605.1 Sinocyclocheilus anshuiensis | reverse complement strand
ACAGACAGTTTGATGAAGCTGAGGTGCCATAAATGCATTTACACCGCAGATGCATTCAAATGCATAAATAATTGTATAACATATTAATGTTTTACAAATTTTCAAACATATGTTGTGAAAAATGCAGTGATACTTTTAAATATGACCAAACCACCAGTAGGTGGCAGCAAATTACTGATCATTCATTCGTTCAAACGGCTGATTCATTCAGAAAAATTCTTTATGAATGGGATACTGAATCATTGACTCGGAGACACACACAACAGTTCTGCTGTGGCTTTGATTGGAACGATTTTCGTCAGCGAAATTGAGCAAAAACAGTCAATATTGTGTAAAATATAAGTCACTTAATTTTAACTTCGTTTATTTAACTACTATATTAGTGTCACATTGCAATCGTGTTGATATTGATATTCGGGGAAACGTCTTGGTCGTGTAATGTTGCTTACCTAAATCATATTTTATAAATATTTTTTTTTCTACCGCAGTATGCATCTGTAACTTTCTGTGAGTTACTTTGTGTGTGCTGTTGCGCTCATTTGT
>NW_015605834.1:0-543 GCF_001515605.1 Sinocyclocheilus anshuiensis | reverse complement strand
GGCATGTCTCGTCCTAGTGCCAAATCCATCTACAGTAAGTACAAAACCCATTTAAATAACATATCCTAAAAATAATGTACCATAATTATAACTTGACTTTAATGCTTTAGTGCAAAGGAAGGCGTATGCAGAATCAATCAGCAGACAACAAGACAACTTTCAGTACAGAGTAGAGGTAAGATTGAATCCATGTGTTTGTTAACTACACTTATTAACTAATAATTTTGAAATGTTCGTTTGTGCTGACTGCATGTTACTGATGCATGATCTTAATCTGTTAGCACAAAGCCAACACCCACTTCACTAATGTGTGTTATACAATATAACAGACAACCAACGCTTATCTAACATGCACTGTAGAGATTTCGATTTCCACACAAACTGAACTGGAAAATGTGATGACGTAGCAAGGCTGAATTTCACAAGTCCCTCTATAACAATAGCTTCTGTGTGATTCATATGTGATCATAAAACAATATAAAATCTAATTCTCTTTCTGTTCCCTAGCACCTGTTCACCTGTGTGTTAGATGGCAGAGAGGTG
>NW_015605833.1:0-543 GCF_001515605.1 Sinocyclocheilus anshuiensis | reverse complement strand
CAAGTACAGGTTAACAAGACAGACGTGGCTCTTAAAAGTGCCTTTAGGTTTTGTGTGTGTGTTTGTAGAGGGAGAAATAAAGGAGAATGTTGGAAGCTGGCAAATTTGAAGGACCTGATAAGAGGGAAAAAAAATATTCAGAATTGAACTCCTTGCATGTTTACCGGTATTTTCTTCATCAGTGTTGGCAGATTGGGCAGTTTTCGACTGGTTTTGAGTTGTACCACGTGGGATAAAATGGGCTTGGACAGGTGGCATTTTGAGATTTCTGTTGTGCCCTTTTATTTCTTTAAGGCAAATGACAGATTATGGAAAATAGTTTACAACGTAGTTACATCGTAGCCTTCTTTAGAGAAGAACACCTAACCCTTTATTATGACATATTGAAAAATTGTGATGAGCCACAATATTTTTGTTGTTATGAATTAATTTGTATAATTTATTATTGGTCAGATTTGTGTGTTTACTATATAATTTTGTGTGGATTTTGAACAATTACTGGAAAACACACCAATCTGGCAACACTGTTCTTCATCTGAACAT
>NW_015605832.1:0-543 GCF_001515605.1 Sinocyclocheilus anshuiensis | reverse complement strand
CCTTTTCCCCCCAGCCCTTTTTTCACTTCCTCTTCCTGCTCTCGTATCTCCCCCCCCCTCCCTCATCCTGGCAAATCCCTCCCTCCTCAGCGGACAGAAGAACTGGAATGGGATTATGGGGTAGATGTGGGCTGTTTGTTTGTGGATGGTTCAAAGAGTCATTGGCTCCGTGTAGCCATACAGGAGCGGCTTGAGAGCCCGGGTTAATCTTCCAGAACGTTTGGAGAACTGAAATTAAAATGTAGAGGCGCTACAAATCTTTTTTTTTTTTTGCGTGAAGAGGGTATCTTTTTATAAATTGACATTACCAACCACCTGTCTATTTGGGGGAGGGAAAATGATGGATGGATTTTTTGGGGGGGCTTTTTTTTCCCTTGAAGTCATTTGCTATTCAAATGTTTGCTGGCCACTTCAATTGGCCATCACTCCCTTCAGCAATTCATCCCATGGCAAGCAGTTGGCGATAAGGCTTCTTTTAATAAAAACCTCCCTGACTTGATGAATACTGCCATTGTTGTGCCAGAGACCTCTTATCAAACACCT
>NW_015605831.1:0-543 GCF_001515605.1 Sinocyclocheilus anshuiensis | reverse complement strand
AACATGCTAGCCACATGCTAATCATGCTGGAAACATGATAATCATGCTAGCAACATGCTAGTAACTTGGTAATCGTACTTAAAAAATGATAGCAACATGCTGGTAATATAATATTAATCATGCTAGCAACTTGCTATTAACATGCTAGCAACATGCTAGTAACTAGCTAATCCTGCTAGAAACATGCTAGTAACTAGCTAATCCTGCTAGCCACATGTTAGTAACTTGCTAATCATGCTAGCAACATGCTAGTAACATGCTTGTAACTAGCTAATCATGCTAGAAACATGCTAGGAACATGTTAATCATGCTAGCCACATGTTAGTAACTTGCTAATCATGCTAGCAACGTGCTAGTAACTAGCTAATCATGTTAATCATGCTAGAAACATGTTAGCAACATGCTTGTAACTAGCTAATCATGCTATAAACATGCTAGTAACATGCTAATCATGCTAGACACATGTTAGTAACTTGCTAATCATGCTAGCAACATGCTAGTAGCTTGTTAATTATGCTAGAGACATGCTAGTAACATGTTAAT
>NW_015605830.1:0-543 GCF_001515605.1 Sinocyclocheilus anshuiensis | reverse complement strand
CAATATTTTTACTCGGGCAGTTTCGAATTAAATGTCCCGTTTTTCCACATCTAAAACGCTTAATCTTTCCAGTAGTACCAAAATGGTGTAGCTGAAATCATCAATCCGAAAGTTAAGTGTTAAGTCTAAGTCAGCATCATCTGGGATGATCATGTAGACAAATTGCCTAAAAGAAACTATATGTTTCAATAAAGGCGATTTGCTACTGATTGGTATCTATTTTCATTGGAGACACCAACTTGCCATTACGTGACAAAGCTTGTGTTAAAAATCTCATCACTCACAAATGGTGGCACGTTAGATAGAGTTTCTTTTTTGGCAGGCAAAGAAAGTGGGAGAACCGAAACAAATTCTCCTCCAACTACAATTCCCCGCACTACCAAATCATTCGCTTTATCTACGCTATCCAGTAGGGGTGGAACGGTACATGTATTCATCCCAAACCGTCACTGTACAGGCGTCACGGTCCGGTTCATGTACTCTGACGACGAATACAGTCAGTCACAGTTACTTACTTATCCACACTCCGGAACAGAAGGGGGC
>NW_015605829.1:0-543 GCF_001515605.1 Sinocyclocheilus anshuiensis | reverse complement strand
GTCAATCTCTTAGTCAGAGGTCTGAGAGACCACTTAGTCACAAATTGAAGGCCACATAATAAGACTGAAAGAATACACAAGAGACTTAAGGACCATCAATGGCTATCCCAGAATTCCTCTGTGGTTTCCATCTCAGACTGTGAATCATTTCTTTCGGGTTGCAAATCAAGCGATACTGAAAGGTTGCTTAAATGAGAACATTTTCACCTTTAGTAATTAATTCACCTGGAGGAAAAGTGTCTGCATCAAGCACATTTACCTTTGACAAGTCAATAAAATCTATAATTTACTGACAGAGTGACACAAAAAAGAAGAAATACACCATAAAATGTGGTTTAACTGTAGAGAACTACATCAATATTACAAATTACAGTCACAAATAGGTTGACTGCAACAACATAACCTTCCTGCAATGCTTTCAATCACTAGTGCGACCCTCTACACACACCTTGGCAATTGAATCGCTATTGGCTAGTATATTTTTTTAGTTTACTCGCCAGACTGATTTTTTTAATATATCTATAAAAAGCTTGTTTGTAAAAT
>NW_015605828.1:0-543 GCF_001515605.1 Sinocyclocheilus anshuiensis | reverse complement strand
AAAGAGAAAGGAAAAATTGAAATCGCATCATATGACCCCTTGAAAAACATTTAGTAATAGATGTAAAAGTCTGTTCCTCTCACAAGTCATATGGCTTTAAAGGGGTTTTAATGCTATTTCATGCATTCTGACTCATTTACACCGTTAAAGAGTTGGATCCTCATGCTAAACATGGCCAAAGTTTAAAAAAACTAGTTGGATGTATGACGGAGTATTTCTGTGCCAAAAACACTCCTTCAGGGTTCGAATAAGTTTCGGAAAGTTTTTTTTTTTTCTCGAGTATGGCCCTGTTTGACGTCAGACGGAATTCCTTGTATGGGCACTTTTCCCGGACGAGTGCACGCACACACATCAACCAGAGCGAGAGCAACCCATCAACATGCTTTAAGCCCCATTCACACTACAAGCGACACGCATCAACAAAGCGACACAGTCCCATTAATTTCAATGGAGAGCTGGCGATTTCCGGTGACACGAGCGACAGCGACCGTTGGCAACTGGGGCATGTCCAGCGACGCGACAAAGTTCAGAATCCTTCAACTT
>NW_015605827.1:0-543 GCF_001515605.1 Sinocyclocheilus anshuiensis | reverse complement strand
GCTGTACAAATAAACTTGAATTGAATTGAATTGTGGGAACACTGTTTCGAAATGTTTCTAAAATGTTGAAATGTCCAGTTTTCTTGTCGTGATTATAACATTATTTAAAGGTTACAAAAACTTTTCTTACAACATTATACTGACTTTATTTTTACCCAAAATATTTGAAAGTTTATTTTTAATATTCTAAAAATAATAAAATACCCCGTTTTCTTCTTGTGATTATAACATTATTTAAAGGTTATAAAAATGTTTCTTAAAACTTGATATTAACTTTTTTACCCAAAATATTTGAAAGTTTATTTTTAATATTCTAATAATGTTAAAATATCCAGTTTTGTTGTTGTGATTAAAACATTATTTAAAGGTTACAAAAATGTTTCTTCATTCTACTTTGTTTTTACTCACAATATCACATTATTTTAATGTTTATTTTTAATATTCTATAAACATAAAAAATGTCCAGTTTTCTTGTTATGATTAGAGCGTTATTTAAAGGTTACAAAAACGTTTCTTAGAACATTTATCAAGTACAAATAATAT
>NW_015605826.1:0-543 GCF_001515605.1 Sinocyclocheilus anshuiensis | reverse complement strand
TCGTCCTGTGATATGATTCACTTTCAGATCTGCTGCTGTGCAAATAATTCACTTGAGTTTCTGATTCACTTTCAGATGCAGAACAATGAACACAAGGAGCTTTTATCACCAATCTGTAATTTACATATGTTGATATTAAATCAATTTTTGGATTCTCCATTTCTAGTTTTTCAATAATTAGTGCTTGCTTGAAAGGAACCATTAGGGATTTCTTTCTGTCATTTGGTGCTTTAAACCTCACAGTCGGCTGTGAACGGCTCTTAATCTGGATGTGAACAGGCCAATAATGTCATTCAAATCACTAAATAAAGGCCCAATTGATCAGTAATGATTATGAAATTGTGACTATGAAAGTCATGATCACAATCATGATGTTGATCACAGTCACGCTGCAGTCTCTTGTATTGGAAAAAGAGTGTGAGGAAAGTCTGAACTTCATCAAAACATCAAGAGATGCATCTCTACTGAATCCACAAAAGAAACAAACTAAAGCATCAAAAGAAGGGCATCTTTCTGACTTTTCTTTCTTCAAACACACATTGA
>NW_015605825.1:0-543 GCF_001515605.1 Sinocyclocheilus anshuiensis | reverse complement strand
AAAAAAAACATGTCTATATGTTTGGTCTCTAGAATAATTTCACTTCTGTAGCTCCATGAAGCTTTGATATTTTGAGTCACATGTTAAATGAATCTGCACATGGCACAATACTTGTTCTTGTCAATTAAATTCTAATCCCTGAGTAGCAGAAGGGTGTTTATTAGGATTAATGGCCAAAATAGGCTTCATCATCATACTTTGATCTGAGTGAATCAAGCTTTTATGATCTTTCATTTGAAAGGCACATCAACAAAAGGCACTGGGTTTAAAATTTCAGTCAGCTAGTTGTTAGTTAGAAGTTTGTCTTTGACTTTAAAGACAGTAACAACCTTAAAACAACAAACATATAAAATATTCACAGTATATAATATATACAGCCATATTTTTGGCTGTCGACAAAAATATAAAAGATATAAAATGCAATATATTGTTAAACAGTGTCCAGTGGCAAAGAGTGCTACTCAGGTGGGATATATAGTGAAGATGCTCTATATACAGTATGTGACCCTGGACCACAAAAGCAGTCTTAAGTCGCTGGGGTAT
>NW_015605824.1:0-543 GCF_001515605.1 Sinocyclocheilus anshuiensis | reverse complement strand
AGAATAAATAAAACATCAAATTAACCACAATAATATAAAGCTCCGAGTACCTTGGAAGGTCCACTGCCTTCATTTTAGATTGTTCGCTGTTATCATAAAATTCTGGTCATATAACATTTTCAGGCTTTATGCTCCAGGAGTTACACTAACTATTGGCAAACAAGCGCTTTGTCATGGATTCATGAACTGCAAGTCAACGTTTTGAAGGTAAGATGTTTTCCTGTAGTAATTAGATTCTGTTAACTTGACAACCAGTTTTTTTGTTTTTTTCAGAGTTCTGATTATTTCAAATATTTGGTAGAACCAAATGCTGAAATATGCACCGATCATATGGGATGGGGGAGGGGTACCGCAAAAGAGATTCCTTAAAGGGATCGTTCACCCAAAATGAGATTTGTGTTCATTTACCCACTCTGAAGTTGTTTCAAACCTCTATGACTTTCTGTCGTGCAATACAAAAAGAGATTTTATGCAGATAAACAGCCACGGTTACCACTGCATGATGCATCTATGGTCCACAGAAAGTAAACCGAATTTAAATAT
>NW_015605823.1:0-542 GCF_001515605.1 Sinocyclocheilus anshuiensis | reverse complement strand
AAGGAATTATTTGCTTTGTTCAGATTTCTTAACAGCATCTATTAACCTTCCACAGAATTGAGGTGTTTCCATAGTATGTACCTTAAAAGTAGTCTCATCTTTGTTCTTCATTGACTGATATGATGCAAGCAGAATTCCAGATAAAATTAGTTTGAGAAGAGGATACAGTAAACATTATGGTTAATCGCATTCTGTTTTCCATTGCGTTACACTTACATGATCTCATTAACAGGTGGTTCATTCACTAGTCTACTAAATCTGTGACTGGATATATTAGTACAAGATGATGCAGTGTTGAAATGAGATTAGCTTCATTATATAACACCTGTATTTAGCGTCTCAAGGACGCAAGGCTGTGCGCTCATTCTTTGACTTATGTAATATGTAGGAGAAAGGCTGAATAATCTTTACCACAACATAATGTGTTTGTCCTAATAAATAATGATTGATTTGTCCTAATAAATCAGTTAAACACAGCGACTGATCAAGGACCTTTTTTGTTTTCTTAAAGGGGTCATATGATGCGATTTCAATTTTTCCTT
>NW_015605822.1:0-543 GCF_001515605.1 Sinocyclocheilus anshuiensis | reverse complement strand
TAGACATAAATCTTCTGTTATTCAGAATACTGTTATTAAGGGACAATTGAAGTTGCGGAATCTTAAGTATCTTGGCAGTGTGATTGATCATTTGAAATTGGCTACAGATTGGCTATGCAGAGATGATTGGTAAGAGCACAACAACGACTATATTGTCTTCGCAAATTGTCAAGATTTCATGTGGATAAGACTCGTATGTCCCTTTTCTATAACTCTTACATTGAGTCCATTTTAACATTTTCTGTAATATGCTGGTATGGCAATCTTAGTGTTAAGGCTAAAAATGCTTTGTCCAGAATAATAAAAGTCAGCAGTAAAATGTTAGGTACGGAGCAGAGTAGTCATACTGACCTATATAATAGACAGGTGATACGGAAAGCCAATTTCATCTTATCGGCCAGTGATCACCCCCTGTACTCTGAGTTTGAGTTTTTACCTTCTGGTTTGCAAGTGAACCCTTAGTGAAGCGTAATCGTTACAGATGCTCATGTCACGGTTGCACATGTAGACATGGACAATACCGGACGCTGAACTAAAAACAGG
>NW_015605821.1:0-542 GCF_001515605.1 Sinocyclocheilus anshuiensis | reverse complement strand
GAGTCAGTGGCTGCAGGAGAACCTTGTGTTTTGACTGAAAACCCAACATGGATTGTTGACCCTGTGGATGGGACCACTAACTTTGTGCATGGGTAATTTTTATTCACTGATAAAAATGAGTAAAATCAAATTAAATAATGAAAAATAAAATAAAAGAAAAAAAACAATAGAGTATAATGTAATATTTAAAGTATTTGTAAGTACAAATTATATTATAAGCACAACGTTAGTGAAACGGTTATTTTAGCCATTATTTCTTACTCATTTTCAGCCATAACTTTTCTAGCATGAGCTATACAAAATAAATATGCGTTTCTTTGTCCAGATATCCATTTGTTGCTATATCCATTGGCTTTGCTGTCAACAAAATGGTACGCATCATTTGCTTTCAAATGCACTCTCTTTAATTTTAGAATAACAAAGTGACAGCACTGGTAATAGATCTTTGTGTGGTGAGATGAAATCGGAAACTGCCGCTCTGCTCCCACTTTGTTTTCTTGCTCATTTGTGACCCTGGACCACAAAACCAGTCATAAGGGTCA
>NW_015605820.1:0-543 GCF_001515605.1 Sinocyclocheilus anshuiensis | reverse complement strand
GAATTACTCTGTTTCTCCAACATCATGCACCTCATGTTCTGGACTATTGTTGCATGTAGCGGGTTTGTCTGCTGGCCTTTTTGCTCATTATTACTTTAATTTCCACCAATTTGGTGGTGCAGTAAGAGCGTTAATTGACAGGCTGATGAATATAGCTCCCGTTATATTTAACATTAATCAAAAAATAATAATACAATGAAAGGTCGGGCTGGTAAATTGTACAGCATTTTGGCTATTTTGTGATTATTGCATTCATTATCAAATTGTCAATGTTGAAAAAACCACCTTTTTTGTGGTTTCATTTTTTTTCTGAATTATTATGTGTTATATTATGTATTATGTGTATATTACGTACATGTAACTTCCCGATTTATTAGTACATTTATTATTATATTACATTTAATATTTTTTAATTATATTGACCGCATCTTCTAGAAAATTCTGCCATAATTTACTCAAGTTTTTCCAAATCTTTTTCTTTTTTTGCTGTTGAACACAAAGAAGATATTTTAAAGAATGTTGGTAACCAAACAGTTGCCGGTA
>NW_015605819.1:0-543 GCF_001515605.1 Sinocyclocheilus anshuiensis | reverse complement strand
GAGAGCGAGTATTTTCATCAGATTTTCATTTTTGGGTGAACTGTTTCTTGAACTAATAATAACTCTGCCTCTACCGCCTTGAAAGCAAAGTTTGGCACCACTGGCATTGTGTTGCACTGACAGATTTGGACTGAGGCATAGAGTGATGTGTCATGTACAGACATTTGAATTTCACACATTGACTAAAACTCCTGCCTGTGTCTTTTTGGAGATATTCATCTTTGGCACTTACCCGCCAGTGTCAGGGATAATCTTCGTCTCACATATCCCCAAACAGCACAAAGGAATTTGGATCTCTGCAAATCAGTTTGTCTGACACACTGGTGATGAAATACAGCACTGATAGTGTGAGCTGTCATTTACTTTGAGCTGGAGCTTCTATAAAATTACTCTTCTGTTTAAAAACTGATCAGAGGTACAAGTAAATGTCTGTATAAATTTGGATGCATATATGGTTCATATCACATACTTAGAGAAAATGTTATTGTTCAGCAGTCAAAGCTCAGGAGAATTATTAGAGATTATATTTAATTAATGGATTAT
>NW_015605818.1:0-543 GCF_001515605.1 Sinocyclocheilus anshuiensis | reverse complement strand
TTTAATACTGTAAAGCTGCTTTGACACAATCTGCATTGTAAAACGCGCTATATAAATAACGGTGACTTGACTTGACCCCTAATTTCAGTCAATGATTTCGTCCGTCCAAAACTATTTTTCACCATAACCAAAAACTGCTGTTTTGGCTGAGTTGTTATTTGTTTGTTTGCTGAAATGTTGACTAGTTTTAACGATGGGTTTGTGTGTTTTGTGTTGATTTGCAGGAATGCCCCCGCCCCCTCCGCCCCGCATGGCTCCGCCCCTCTCTCTGTTCCCGCCTCCGCTCAATCCCAATGTGCTCAGTGCTCCGCCCAGCATCCGGCAGAAGTCGCCCGTGGTGATGGGCTCCTCCAGCGACTCCGCCCTCCTGGCCCCACCCACCCGAGGCTCAGCCCACCAGATGCCGCCACCCCCCGGCACCACGGCCACCATCGAGAAGCGGGCCACGGTCTCGGGTCCCGGGACGTCCTTGGCCCCGCCGGGCGGAGCCACCATCTCGGCCAAGCCGCAGATCATCAACCCCAAGACGGAGGTGACACGCTT
>NW_015605817.1:0-543 GCF_001515605.1 Sinocyclocheilus anshuiensis | reverse complement strand
ATATATATATATATATATATATATGTGAGCTTTCTATTATAATTATTATTATTATTACTATTAATTAATCTCACAGCCTGCAAAGAACATGTCTGGACTATTTCAATGTTAGGAAAAAATATTTACATTTATACGTTTAAAAATCATGTTGTTTCATAAAATCATGAGAATGTTGTAGAATTATGCTGATTTCATTAGAAAAAAAAAAAGTGTCAAAGCTGTATGATTCTCATTACATCCCAATTTTATCAAAATAAAAAATGAACAAAATAGATAAATTATATTAAATAAAATTAAGAATAAAACACGAAGGTGCATAGAATCAATTGTCATAAATATGCAAAAATATGCTTCATTTACTTATATAATTTCAATGTATATAACATCACACAATTACATAATTTCTTATTTTTTGTGAAATTTTGACTGTTTGTGGGGTTTCATTTCTGCCTACGCTGATCTGTTTTTTTTGGAAACCCTTATATGACTGATGCAGACACTCACAGAGTCGACATCGAGCACGACTCCATGCAGGCCGAAGGT
>NW_015605816.1:0-543 GCF_001515605.1 Sinocyclocheilus anshuiensis | reverse complement strand
ATTCATAATGAATGTGCTGATGTGTGTTTAATGATCTAGAATCACGTTCGTACCGTCCATGCTCCGTTGTCTTCATTGTTCCCATCTGAGATCATCTCACAGTAAACTGAGACAGGAATGTCTCCTGCTGGATAGATGGCATAAGTCCCATTGACTGTTTGTTCTGAGCTATAAAGGTCAGAACAGTCTTTTTCATCCTGACTGCATTCATTCATCAGTACAACCGGAAGAAGAGCTGCTAAAAACACCAACATCTACACGAGACACCGAGAGAGAAAGAGATGAACATCACACTGAAAACATCTCTAGGAATGTAGAGTTATTGATGAACTTACTGCCATCTTCTCAAACTCTCCTCAGTAGATCACAGCAGAGATCTGTTTTATCTAGACGAAAATTACAGAAATGTTTTTATATTGTCTATTTTAATATATATATTTTTTTCTGAAAGTTGTATTAATGTCTGAATATTCTAAGGTAAATTGTGAATAAAGCAGTAACTCACCGTGTGTGTTCTTCAGTCTGACACAAACACTCTTTGTA
>NW_015605815.1:0-542 GCF_001515605.1 Sinocyclocheilus anshuiensis | reverse complement strand
GGGGGTGTATGTGAAGTTAAGCAGGTAGTCCCCCGTCACCAGGCTACGGGTGAACAGGTGAGTACCGTTTGGACTGAACAGATAGAGCTCTTGGTCTGCAACCGAGGTGAGCTCGTACAGCCCCTCGGGAGTGAGCTGAGGATGGTTAGCCGCGAGCCGGCGTATCCGCATGTTCCCGAGGTCAGCGATGTAGAGGGAGCCATTAGGAGAAACCGCCAGAGATGAGGGAGACTTCAGCTTGGCATCACGAGCGTAACCTCCGTCACCTGGGGACAAATTTGTGGAGAGAATGAGAAAGAGGAGCAGAAAGAAATGGAAGTCTAGTTCATTATGCATTCAGTGTTGGGCTTAACGATTAACCCTCAGAGACCCTCTGCAGTAAAATTGCAACACTTATCTACAGTAGTTAAAAAAATAAAGATTTTTCAATAATTAAACCTGCGTGCAACAGCAGCTCAGACTCTTACATGTGTCATTCATAGCAACACGTTTGGCAGGGAGATACAGTGGGTACGGAAAGTATTCAGACCCCCTTCAATTTT
>NW_015605814.1:0-543 GCF_001515605.1 Sinocyclocheilus anshuiensis | reverse complement strand
TGATAATAGCTTCAGGCTTGCAACTAGAGAGGGACGAAGCCCAGTCCATGCTGACAGGGATAATGTCTGCAAGCTGCCAGATGTTTCTCATGCCTTGTTTCCTCAAGCATTATAGTTTGGTAGAAGATGCTATCATAAACCGTGCACATAGTCAGTCAGGTGCACATACACAGTCAGAAAGTAATTTTCATTCACAGAATCCCAAACACAGATGGAAAGTAAACTGACCCACGGGATTGCAGTCTGGAATGAAGAATAGAGATGGGATTTTTAAGGAATTTGACGAGTCTGGTTCAGATTCCACTTGATGATTAATGCAGTCATGAACGATTGCATTAACATTTTTTAAATGCCCTCCCTTTATAATACTAAACATACCAATACTATTTTTGGTAAATTGTTGTTGTTTTTTTATTAGGATTTAAAAAAAATATATTATTGTATTTTAAACGACATTAATAATGTTAAGCCACTTTATTATTATTGATATTTAATTAATTGATTTAGGCCCAATCCCAATTCTATTTTATACCCCTTCCCCTT
>NW_015605813.1:0-543 GCF_001515605.1 Sinocyclocheilus anshuiensis | reverse complement strand
GTGAACAGGGTCCTCTAGTACCACTGTTAGAGAGTCGGAACAGCAGGAAAACTCGGGAATGTGCTAAATGGATTTCCTGAGAAGTTCTCCAGAGCATTAGTACCAATTAAACCGCCCCCTAATGAGGGATTTAAGCCTGCATCCCAGCAGGAAAGAGAGCAAGAGAACGGGAGGAACGGGGGCTGGGAGTCATGACTAACACTGTAAATATTTTTCAGGTAAAGTTCTTCGCTTTCAACGGCCATCTCTGATTCCTAATATGCTGGGGATTTTCTATTCTTTTTAGGGCAGGTTAATATATTTTCAGATTGCTTGCAGATACGTGTGGGCTTGTGATGTCCTATGGATCTCTGTGTCTGTCACTTACATATTGGAGCTAAAATAAGTAAAAATCCTATCATGCTATTGAGTCTCATTAACACTACTTATATATTATCAATATCTTTACATTTAAATTTGATTATGCCATTCACAATGCTTCATAGGATTGTAGTTCCTTCTCTCATTAAAGCCTTTCTTTGTCAGCTTTTTTTTTTTTTTTTG
>NW_015605812.1:0-543 GCF_001515605.1 Sinocyclocheilus anshuiensis | reverse complement strand
TTTGGTTCTGTTTGTGTGCGGCAGTCGTCCGTGAGGGGCTGTCGCACTATTTTCAGTTTTGTGTTTATTTTATTATTAAAGTTATGTTTAAACGTTCGCCGGTTCCTGCCTCCTTCTTCCCGTTCTACGAACTTTGTTACAATTAACTTCAAAGTTAACAAAAATGCTCCAGCACGCTGAAATCCCATGCTAATGTTAAGTTAAAATATTAAAGTTTACAAATGGGGTGTTTTTCTCAGGAACGTGAATTTATTGTGTGATTGCTGTTTATATATGGGGATTAAAGTGGTACTACTTATGATTTAGTTTTGTATGATTACAGTAGGCCCTATTGGTTAAAAATGTTTGTTATACTCATCAAATTTAAGTGTTGATTTTGTATTACAGAAAGCTAGCTCAAGTATTCAGTTCAGATGAATGGTATTTTACTTAATATGTTTTATGCTTATATGGACGCTTGGTCAAATGCTTTATTTTTGATATATGAAGCACTGATAAGGTTATGTCAGTTTATGTGGACTAAGTATTAAATTGATTCCAGTA
>NW_015605811.1:0-543 GCF_001515605.1 Sinocyclocheilus anshuiensis | reverse complement strand
CACACACACATATATACACACACACACACACACACACAGTACACTTAACCTTCTTCTCTCTCTTTTTCAGTATTCGTACAGTGATCAAGATGTGAAATGAAGGTAGCGTTCTGTCTTTCTCAAACAGAAGTGTTTATATTCTGTTCTGACATTAGTTGCATATACATCATATACTGTATATATACAGTACATCATATACTGTAAACATTAAAAATCTTGTTACGTCACAGCAGTTTCGTATTCAGTATGGTTTCATATGTACTGTACAACAAAGTTTTATTTCTTCTTTAAAATGCTTATATTCTCAAGGAATATTTATTGAGACAGAATGTATGTTTCATTCAATAAAGCTTAATCTGATTTGGTTGCATCTTCTCTCTTTAACCAGTAGATGGACTGCTTGTACTACAAAACCTTATTCACTTCCTTTGTCTACTGTGTGCTGTCTGCATTGAGACTCTGGAGTTTCTTCAGTCTAACCTTTATTATAACATATCACTGAGGCATGGATCAATATGTGCTAAATGTTCTTGTGTTTTTGTT
>NW_015605810.1:0-543 GCF_001515605.1 Sinocyclocheilus anshuiensis | reverse complement strand
TATATATATATATATATATATTTATTTATACTGATTTATTCATGTAGAAGTAATAACAAGTCTAAGTGGAGGACGAAGCACTCAGCGAGGTAAATCATATCAAACAAACACAATACTGTTAGTTACCTGTGTCTTCAGATAAAATGTCGAGAACTGAAATCTGAAAACTCTGGTTGCCTTTAACAAACATTGGTCGTAGTTGAATGACTGCACTGAAGGGTGAATGGTTATTTTAACGGTAAAAGACTTTAAACATGCTAGGAAAAAAATACTGTTAACTGGTATACTGTTAAATCGATGAAAAACTAATAGATCTAATGAGACACTGTTAACTGATACTGTTAAATGTACATAAAAAAATAAAATAGAGCAAGTCTTCTTATAACTTTCAGAATCCTGTTTGTGACTAACGTTTAGACTAATTAAAATAACTAGGCCTATGTTCCTTCTTAGTTTTGTCTTATCAGTTATGCAAACTAGGGTTTTATGTTACATTTCATGTTGCTTAATTACTGTTTAGTGCATTATTAGTGTCTTGTGTAA
>NW_015605809.1:0-542 GCF_001515605.1 Sinocyclocheilus anshuiensis | reverse complement strand
TGTGTGTGTGTGTGTGTGCGTGTGTGTGAATTTTTAGCCCTTCAGCCTTCAATGTCATATTATCCTTCAGAAATTATTCTAATATGATGATTTGGTGCTCAAATAAGCATTTATTATTACTAATATTTATTATGTTGTGCTGCATAATATTTTTGAGATAACCATGATACAATTTTTTTGATGATTCTTGATCAAAAGAACAGAATTTATTTGAAATTATTTGTAACTTTATAGCATCGATTTAATGCATCCTTGTTAAATAAATGTGATTTTATAAAAAAAAAATTAAAAAAAATCTATGAGAGAAAAAAAACACATTTAAATTTTTGTGTATGTATGATCTGTAATATATATCTGTACATACAATTTTTTTTTTTCCTGATTTTATGTCATTCTAATATTCATTTATTTCAGTGGGAATATGGTAACATCTGAGGACATGTTGGCATGGTTACGACCCTTTTATGGCGACGATTCTAAACCTGGACGACCCAGAATTGAGGTCCTGCAGATCCTAGAACATTCATTCAGCCTCAGCGATC
>NW_015605808.1:0-543 GCF_001515605.1 Sinocyclocheilus anshuiensis | reverse complement strand
ACCAGCAAAGGACCAGCATCCCAGCGTCAAAACATACCTAACCAGGGCAAATATACTGTTACATCAAAGCAAATTCGTCCAGGTCTAAAAATATTTATGATGCACATTGGTGAATTGACAACGTATAAAACCATGCAAATCATGTTGCTACATGTTACCCGGAATTGGTAATCTAGCTATTTTTTGTTTTTCCAAAATGGCAGCTATGAGGCAAAGTGAGCCAAATGCTGTGGGGTAAATTGAGCCAGTGCTTTAACTTACCCCTCCATAAGGCACTTCAGTTAGGTTAAATCTTTGAAGCATGAACTGGTATAATTTCAATGTAATAATAGGCCAATAGTTTTTTTTTTCCTTCCCTTTCTTGACTTTCTTTGATAGGAACAGTGTAAACCAGATTCTTCTCTGATAAGAAACATAAGATGCTTAACCATATATTTTCCACCTGTAGTCCCTAATGGCCTAAAATGGTCAAAATTGCAGAAAAAACAAACTACCATGCCAAAAACCTTTTGACTGAAATGTTTATTAGTTTCAGTGACATTT
>NW_015605807.1:0-543 GCF_001515605.1 Sinocyclocheilus anshuiensis | reverse complement strand
TTACGTAACTCGCGTTACTTGTAATGCATTACCCCCAACACTGACTGTGACTATAAAAACATTAAATTCACATGGTAGATACATTTGACTGTCAGGTACTCCAAATTGGCAAAACCTACCTATCTACCCATGATTTTGATAAATCTACATTTTTTTTATTATTTATTTTGTATTTATTTTTTTGTAGATTCAGTTCATCCATTTTCTTGCTAAAATATCTGGCATTGGTGAGAATGCCAGGGTAGCAATGGTTTGTGCAGTCGTCTGGCAAGTAGGGCGAACCGGCATCCATGCTATTCTTTGCTGTGTCTCCTATGCCCCTGACACCTGTCGGACCCAACAACAATCCACGTAGAGCCCGGTGTCCTGGCTATCTCCCTTGGTATATTGTCTAAGTGCAAAAATTCACTCAAGATCTGCTTAAGCTGTAGTTATATGATCGGAAGATCTTGGTTACTGTATGTGGAATTTGCACTACTAAACTTAACTTTGGCAAACACGCATATAAACAAGAACACACATGAAGAGCAATTAGAGTGAGAG
>NW_015605806.1:0-543 GCF_001515605.1 Sinocyclocheilus anshuiensis | reverse complement strand
TTAACATTGCTTGAACCAAATATCTGTCACTGAAAAAGATGCTTTATAAAGCGTTCTCTTCATTTGCTTAGAAGCACTAACACAGTATAAAATTGTTCATAGACGCTCTTAACTAGTCTTGCATCGAGACTCTAACACAACTTGTGCATAAAACTGTAACACAATGAGACTCTCGTTCTGCATTGAAAATAAGATTTAATTTCAGATTTCATCTTTCAGATGGGCTTTACGCTTAACATTGCATAAACCAGCGATCTGTCACTGAGAAAAATGCTTAACATTGCATTATCTTCATTTGTTTAGAAGCACTACCACAGTATAATTGTTCATAGAAGCTCTTATCTAGTGTTGCTGTGCACTGAGGTTCTAACAAATTGTTTTGCATAAAAGTGGTTAATACTAAGAGGGGTTACGTAGGTAACCTAGTTTTGTGAATGAAGTCAATACGCCGCAGTATGGGTCAACTGTGTACCAGATAAGGTCAGGTATGGAGAAAAACAAGCGGGGCAATAAACTCAAGGAAACCAATTCATGCTAACAGAA
>NW_015605805.1:0-541 GCF_001515605.1 Sinocyclocheilus anshuiensis | reverse complement strand
ATGAGAGCCATGGATGGATTGGTCACACCATTTGAAAATAAACATCATCTCAGCATGTCTAAAGCTGATGACCTGGACAGCGAGTAACAAGGTGAGCAGATTTTTATAGCATTTTATAAGTTTTTGTAGCTTTTACCAAGACAAGCCAACACTGTAATATTCATGGGATGTGGATTACTAACATGAATTAATTATAGTAAGAAATACTGAATAATGACTAACATACATAGAAACTAATTAGTAATTAAATTCAAATTATGATTTAAATTATTATCATATTAAATTATTATTATTATTATTATTATTATTGTTGTTATTTGTCATCAAAGGATCATGAACATTTTTTCCACAATAATATTAAGCAGCAACTGTTTTCAACACTGTTAATAACAATGTTAGTAATAACATGTTAATAATAATAAAAATAATAACAATAACAATAATAAAAATAATAATACATATTAGAATGGTTTCTGAAGAATCGTGAGACACCGACGACTGGAGTAATGATGCTGAAAATTCAGCTTTGCATCACATAAAT
>NW_015605804.1:0-542 GCF_001515605.1 Sinocyclocheilus anshuiensis | reverse complement strand
GCACACACACACACACACCTCAGCGGGCAGATGGACGTCCATTGGATGTTGACGGTCAGCTCGATGTTGCTGGGATCACTCTGGTTCTGCATGTACTGCACACACACACAGCATTAGGACTCTCATATGACACACAGATCAAACACTTCACAAATCAAACCACGTGTGAGGAGCTCAAACTGAGCTGGAGAGATGCAACACCTCACAGGAAATCCTGACAAACACTTACTTCAATTGTTCCATTTATCTATTTATCTGTATCGATCTATCTGCATGTATATCTACTAATAATGAAGAGTGTGTGTGTTTATGAGTGTGTATCTCTCTCTCTCTCACACACACACACACTTACATTTACATTTAGACATTTAGTAGATGCTTTTATCCAAAGCGACTTGCAAATGAGGACAATGGAAGAAATCAAAAACAACAAAAGAGCAATAATATGCAAGTGCTATAACAAGTCTCTGTTAGCTTAACACAGTACACATATCAAGGTTTTTTTTTTTTTAATCATATAATAAATAAAAAGAAAACAGATA
>NW_015605803.1:0-542 GCF_001515605.1 Sinocyclocheilus anshuiensis | reverse complement strand
GCAGGAGAGTCTGTGCCTCACTTATCACTCTCCAAGGCCAAAGAGCAGACATGGTCTGGGGTAGGGTTGTTTGTGAAAAGCTGTGTTGATGCTACAGACTGGTGTGAGATAAGCGCTGATGAGAAACACAGCAAACGTCTAGGAGCGTTTATGTCAGAGTGCAAGCATGAAATTGAGTTGTGGTACCCATTGACAAAAACGCAAAGGAAAATCACTGCATGGCAAATGTTTGTGCTTCGGGCATACATTCGGCTTTGGCAGAAGTACCATCTGAACTGTGGGCGAAGCACAGATATGACGTGGGATTGATCAAAGGATGTGAACCGGTTGTAATCACCCCAAAATCTGATTACAGGCCGTGTCAGCACCAATATCCCTTAAAGCCAGAGGCAATACTTGGTATAAAACCAGTGTTTGAGTCACTATTAAGAGAAGGAATAATAATACCATGCAATGATTCTCCAGTGCGCACTCCAATTTTTCCTGTGAAAAAGATAAGAGAAAAAGGTCAACCCACAGAGTGGCGTTTTGTACAAGATTTA
>NW_015605802.1:0-542 GCF_001515605.1 Sinocyclocheilus anshuiensis | reverse complement strand
ACAAGCTTTCTCAGCTTCCTGGACTGCAACAGTCAATTCCTCTTGACCATATCTCTGCCACAAGTTAATTTGGACAATTTTTCGCACCTCTTCGAGCTTTGTCTCACAGTAACTAACAGTCTTCTCAATATCTGCTGTGTGCTGCATTTCAAGCTCCACTTTCTCATCACTCTTTGCGTTAGCTTCCAACTCTGCAAATAATCCCATCTTATAGTCATCATTTGCATCAAAAAGTGCTCTTGCACTAGAGGAGAGTTTCTGGAATTCCTTACTGAGTTCAGATTCAATCATTTTACTTGACTCTCGAATGAGAAGGTTTGCTTACTTGGTAAAACATATCTTTGTAGTGGTTCTTTCTCTCTTACGTTGGTCCACTGTTTTCCCCAAGGCTTCTTCTGCCATCTTATTCCAAGTCAAACGATATGTCATCTTAAAACAGCTCAATTAATTCACTGATGACTTATATTAATGTTGATTCTTGTCCTCTGCACCAGCTTTGTTTTCTGGACCATTTCTGTTAATCTTCTTATCCACAAGCGTGG
>NW_015605801.1:0-542 GCF_001515605.1 Sinocyclocheilus anshuiensis | reverse complement strand
AACTGACAGATGTGACTGGTTTGTGTTTTAGCATGATGAATGCAGAACAATGCTGAGAAGATATGAGTGAACGTTAACTACAGCTAGTGTGTTTTCATTTAGAAAGTTCAATTTGAACTACAAACCCAACACTCTGTTTAATCATCTCAGAGTCACTGTCTCCATTCCAGTTTAAGTTTTTTGATTGCAGCATCAATGAAATGACCTTGAAAACCACAGAGTTTCCAACTTCACAGAGTTAGAGTTATGACTGATTTTAGGGGTTATCCTGATGAAATCTTTGATCCAGACATTCCAGACAGACCCAAACCCCCTTCTCACCTGACTCTCAGGCCCTGTTTCAACATGCGTATATATCAGATGATTCACTCATTAGCAGGTCGAAACAATTCACTGTTTATACATTATTAACAAGCATCTTAAATGTGTCTCCTCTGAGCGCTTGAGGGGAGAGACTGTGATTTTGGGACTACATGCATCACTCATACCAAAATTTAGTGTGGAAACAATTTTTACTCAGAAATTGCTAGTAAATTTCACAA
>NW_015605800.1:0-542 GCF_001515605.1 Sinocyclocheilus anshuiensis | reverse complement strand
AGTAAATGCTGCTCCATGTGAAAGCACGCACGTGATGGAGATTTAGCCTACCGCTGATTACAGAACCGGCTTTACTGACAAGATGCATTAAATATCGCATGCGATTTATCGTGCAGCCCTAATAGACATATATTGTATTAATTTGCGTTTACAGTGGATGTGAGTGGATACTCATGAGTATCTTGTACCTTACAGGCACTTATTACAGGTATTTTTGTCGACCATGACCACAGAGGTGCGGCTTGCTTCCCAATCGATAGCGTTCAGGGTCCCTCTTAGTTCGGGTGGACTGTAATTCAATTGAGCTTTAGTGTGCTAGACACAGTGTGTATCTGTAACCCTGAAGGATTCTCTTTCTGAGCATGTTTTAGACTGTAGTCTCACCACACTGGGCTGAATAGACCACAAGAGGTCACCTTGCAATACTTTTATTTTATTTTATTTGTTTTTAATTATGAACAAGTTAGTGTTTTCACGGTACCAAAATGTCAGTATTTGGTACCAATACCAGTGAAAATCCACCGTTCTCGGTACCAATTTCG
>NW_015605799.1:0-542 GCF_001515605.1 Sinocyclocheilus anshuiensis | reverse complement strand
CATTTAACAACCACTTTTCAACATTCATTCAACTTCTGATGGATAAAAACAAGCCCCAAACTGTTCTTTCTCAATGAATACCATCAAATAAGTTACGAGCTCCAACCGTTTGCGCTGTTAGCCGCTTCCTGATCTACCTGATCTAGAAGTGAAAGAAGAATTGCCTCCGCCGCACACACTGTGGTTAAAAATACCCCTTGGCCTGTACATTTAAAAAAATAAAAAATAAATAAATAAACAGGAAGGATTTGCTATCCTCCTGCTAGCAAATTAGCCTTTGGCACAGCCGCTGAGATGCTAGCACTGAGGGGTTTGATAAGTGTCTTTCCTAGCGCAATCGGTGGTGTGGCTAATGGTGTTAACGTGCTAGGAGCTATATCCTGGTGCAGAGTCGAGGAAAAAAAGACAAAATGAAAAAAATCTTTTTAGCTTCGCAGTGTGGGACAGATCTGCGTTTAGCGATGTGGTTTAGCATGTAAGTGTAGCTGTTATTCATATTTATGATGGCTGGAGAAAGCCTGGCTGCAGGCTAGTAACAGAAA
>NW_015605798.1:0-542 GCF_001515605.1 Sinocyclocheilus anshuiensis | reverse complement strand
GTTGTATTGAATGATATAATCTGATAATGGTGGATTAGCTGTTGACACATATGGACCCACATCCCATGTGCTTTGTTTGCCCACAAAACAAGATATAATTCCATTCCACACATGTGGTGTTAAATCGTCTGACTCTGGTCTCAACTTCTAGTGTGTCTCGTCTCTCTTTAGCTCTGGATATAAATGGATTAATCTCTGTTTAATTTTAGTTCCGTTATGGTTGTTTTTCCAGACATATCAGCTGAAAGAGAAGACGGGGCTCATGGGCGTAATAAGCTCATTTTGGACGAAGATCAATCAGCTGTGCCAGCCAGGCGTACCGGAGCCCCAAGACCCACGCACACGGGTGCTATCCCAACCGTTCAGCAGAGACGAGCTACACCTGTGAGTGCCAGCATTCATAGACAGCCAGAGTGTCATAAAAGAGCATTTACAAAAAGCAAGCCCATGTGTTGGCCTAATTGGTTGTCTTTTATTTTGCAGATTTGATATAAAGTCAAAAAACAGCTTGTTCAGCAATGCAATACGAGGTCGAATTGTAA
>NW_015605797.1:0-542 GCF_001515605.1 Sinocyclocheilus anshuiensis | reverse complement strand
CGCACGGCCAATAGTCTCATTCCCGCCTACCGCTCTCCAAATCCATCCAGTCCTGCCGGTGCGTTAGATTGGATTACACCTGTTACACTAGACGGGGCAAAGGGCCCTCAAGGGCGCGGGAGGGGGCTCACTTCTGGGATAATCTTTCAATTATGAAAATCACTAGAGGTGTAATCTAGTCCTTAGACGCGCTTGCTTAGATCAAATTAGCTGACGCTGTTATGGTTCAAACACATCGCTGTAATTGATTAGTATAGCTCACCTGTGTGCCAGATTTGCAGACATACGTTCTGTTTCTCCGTATGCTCCTCTTGAAAAATCCCGAGCAGCCATCACACGCATAAACACCGTAGTGCTTTCCAGAACTTCTGTCTCCACACACTTTACATGGAATGTCCAGAATCCGACCTAACAGAGATGGAAAATACAGCACTTATTTAAGGGAAATAAGCAACCCTATTGGAGACTTTATGCCTATTTAAAAATATTGACAAATGTTTTGTAAAATTAGAATATTCATAAGGTTTTGTAGATTTTTTTTT
>NW_015605796.1:0-542 GCF_001515605.1 Sinocyclocheilus anshuiensis | reverse complement strand
TTTTTTCTTTGGGGAGTGTTATTTGCTTTTAGAAAAACTGAACGAAACAGGTTTAAACCGGAAACCATATAAAAATGGACTTTAAATAAATTAATTTTTTCAGTGTATGAATTGCTTTTCAATATTATGTCAGAGATTTATAAGGAATATTTAGAGTTATGCAATTAGTAGATACTGTTTTCTGAAAGGACTTAGAAATGAAGACCATCACACGCATTTTTTCATTTGGATATCTGTTTTATGGGACTCGTATCATAAATTAAACCCCTTTCCTCCAAATAATACCTTTTGTTGTTGTTGTTAATATTTACCAAGCCGTATCTAAATCCTATAACTTTCAGTGAAGGTGTAGGGGAAATGTTATTATTATTTGCTTTACTAAAGAGTGTTCTTTAAAGTCTCTGAATGCTTCTTTGCTATGCTTGAGTTATTTTGATATGCTAAAAGAACAACAGGAAATGTGTGTGTGTGTGCAACCAAGTGTGA
The DNA here is from genome assembly GCF_001515605.1 of Sinocyclocheilus anshuiensis. Lineage (NCBI taxonomy): Eukaryota > Metazoa > Chordata > Actinopteri > Cypriniformes > Cyprinidae > Sinocyclocheilus > Sinocyclocheilus anshuiensis. The sequence goes on along the minus strand of NW_015605796.1, from coordinate 56 downwards.
GACGAGAAGTATTATTTTAGAGACCCTACATCCTAGCTTCTAAGAAGATGATTTGC
>NW_015605795.1:0-542 GCF_001515605.1 Sinocyclocheilus anshuiensis | reverse complement strand
TTTCATAACCGCTGGCCAAATTCAAAAACGAAACTAAAATCATCTTTTACAGCTTGTGTATTTTGCGTATAGGGAGGATCGGCTCTGGTTAAAACCACAGGCAAAAGTCCCATAACGCAAGTGGTCTTTAAGTAATAAATGGAAAGCAATGTTATACTTTTGTTTTTGTTTTAATTTTTGGTGATAGGGACAATGATCCGATCTGTGACTCAAAAACCATAATATGATCCGAACCTCTGAGATCAATTACTGAGAGCAATTCTGTTCCATCAACACCGTGACATTGAGTAAAACACTGAACTCAGAGTTACTCCAGGTGAACTGAACCTGTAATGAGTGATCTGTGGAGAAAAAGTGAATCAGTGGATCATTTGATTAAAAGCAGAGTTGCTGTGTGAATCATTTTAAGATGATCTCTGGTCCCAGATGATGCGATTCTAAGTGTTTGTGTATGTATTTGTAGATCATCTGGCTGTATGGTGACAGAGGAAGGCTGTTGTTTTCTGGCTTCAGCTCTGAGTTCAAACCCCTCACACCTGAGA
>NW_015605794.1:0-542 GCF_001515605.1 Sinocyclocheilus anshuiensis | reverse complement strand
TGTACATTTATACGGAAAGGAAAGAAAAAAGAATACATACATACATATAAATGTTAGCCTCTTGTATGTACACTATTATGTCAAGTTCTAAATAAAAATAAATAAAGTTCAAAAAAAGAAAACGTTTGAGGAACATGTCAAACATTACGGTGTAAAGATGACGTAAATGTACTGTTAATAAGATCACGTGATCATATCATTGCGCTTCTGTACGTGTTTATATTATGGCTGGATTATTCAACGCTTATTGTATTCGATGCGATATTTTGAATATTGTGAAAGCTTCCACTCGCTTCCCGTGCTGCTGAGCTGATCCCGGATCAGCGCGGCGGATTCGACGCGGCGCCGCAGAAGCGCTGCGATAATAAGCGGCGCGTTGATCCGGTGTCCTTTCAAAAAGGCCGCTGTTCCGCGCCTGACGCACGCAAACGCCTATGGAAGGCCAAAGAACCAAAAACACGTGAATTGTAACTATATTTCAAAATATAAAAAATGGCCAAATATATATTTGCTAAATTATTTTTCAAAATATATTAATGTAA
>NW_015605793.1:0-542 GCF_001515605.1 Sinocyclocheilus anshuiensis | reverse complement strand
TGTGTTTGTGTCTGTTTATGTGTGTAGCCAGGGAGGTTAAATCGCACACTATAACTATGTTTGAGGAGATTAGACCCAAACTCTTGTATGGGATTGGCCTATGTGGAATTCCCAAAAGGCTTCCTCCCTCTGCATCCCATCACGAAACCCAGCTGGGAACAAACGCTACTGAAAATCCCATTTCCTTAGCCTGTCCTGCACAGATGTCCTGTGATGTATAAAATGTTCCTAGCAAAAGTATTAATTATATTAAAAAAATAAACATGTTTATCTGTACTTAGCATCAAATATTTTCAAATAATACCAAAGTAAATGTAGTTGCTTTGCCATTTGCCATATTTTCAACAATTTTAGTTTCATATTTTTCATACTTCATAGTTCACACTTTTAATACATTTTACTAAAATACTTAACATTTATTCTGAATTCATAATATGTGCACAATTTAAAGATTACACACTTTAATTACAGTAAAAACAGTAATATTGTAAAATATTACTACAATTTAAAATATCCCCTTTAAATGTTATCTTAATATTTTT
>NW_015605792.1:0-542 GCF_001515605.1 Sinocyclocheilus anshuiensis | reverse complement strand
TCTCCATTTGTTTCTTATGCTCCAACCAATGTAATGACATAAAAAGAAAACTTCACAAAACTTTTTTTTTCTGGTTCTCAGGAGGTTATGAGAGAGAGTTAAGGCTTAGTAATAGTACAGGTTAACACTTACAATTATAAATAAGGGAACTGTGCTCTACTGAGAGCCACTGACATGTTTAGACTAAGTGCTGTATTTGTGCTGACTGCTTTCTGAGAAGGCTTTGTTGTAAACACCATTACTACACCAAGCAGGAGATGTGTTTTGCATAAACACATAATGTATAGATATTATCATAGTCTTGCCTATTAGTTCCTGGTTTAATGTACTTTCTTCATACAAGGCACTGGTGTCTCAGAATGTTTCCTGTGATCATGTGATGGAAATTTCTTATGATTATATAAACCTTTACATCACACCACATAATCCGTCATCCTGTATGCAAACCTGTAAAGACACGTTTGTTAGTCTTTATTTGAAAGATTGTTTGTGCACTCATGTTTAATGAACTTATGTGTATAATATATATATCGTTATATAAA
>NW_015605791.1:0-542 GCF_001515605.1 Sinocyclocheilus anshuiensis | reverse complement strand
CTCCTCTTTATAGTTATTTTTTTCTAGCTGACTGATGAGCTTATGAATGCCGAATGGTTATTCTGAGGTAAATATATTGTTATGTGGCATTGTTTACAAATTTAACACATTTTCCGCTGAAACACTGAATGAGCGATTATATGAGACATTTCAGAAAGTTGTAATGTATCTTATAATATACCTTTTGATGTTCATTAACGCTTATTTTGTACTATAGTAGAAAACAGAAAAATATGATGGGTTCACATGCCGCTTGAACTGAGGCATTAAAGCGATCGCTCATGCTACATTTATGAGCGCCAAAATGGTATTTATTGTTTGAATTTCGTTATGAATTGGGCCAAATTTTAAAGCTGATACTTTGTTTATTAAAAGGTAACAAATCACAAAGCTCATTGCGATTATTGGACGGCAAATGCACTACAAACAATATGAAGTTCAAGCATTTACAGAACACAGCAAATAGATTAAAGATCTTGATAAACAAGAATTGTTGGCGATATTGCTAATATCCACACAGCTGACAGCTTTACCTGTCATAG
>NW_015605790.1:0-542 GCF_001515605.1 Sinocyclocheilus anshuiensis | reverse complement strand
CAGTCCATTCTGGCCAGAGGTGGCATGTAGCAATATGTACACATCGTTTTTTTTTTTTTCCTTTTTTTTAACTCACAAGCAAGCCTATCGTCGAGTGGCCGCCATGACTTTAAGTTTAAAAAATACATACAAACAAAACAAGAGGGCCGAGTTTGGAGTTGAAAGGATGCGATTCGTCATCCGGTTACATGCATGGAAATCTTACCGACTGAGGAGAGAGAGGAGAAAACAAAGAAATACACTATACAGTGATGAGAAAAACAAAGTAGTTCATAAGCTGTAGTTGTTCCTGATGCCACTTAAAAAGAAAGGATATACATACATTAAGTTGAAGGACAACAATAATAATAATGATAATAACAATAGTATTCCTTTTCTCCTAAGGTAATTCAAACATTCAGATAATTGGAAAATAAAGTCCCAATCTACTCTTTGTATAAAAAGAAGCTTTCAAGTCAACAAGGAACAAAGGACAGTTTCTTCACAGAAAGGTCTAGAGGAAGTTGGAAGGAAGAGGGGCCAGATCTATTGTTGCACTTGGT
>NW_015605789.1:0-542 GCF_001515605.1 Sinocyclocheilus anshuiensis | reverse complement strand
TTCCTGGAGATCTACCTTCCTGCAGAGTTCAGTTCCAACCCTGCTCCAAAACACCTGTCTGTAATCACCAAGTGCTCCTGGAAATCTTAGTGAGTTTGTCTTGTCGTGTTGGAGCTGAACTTTGAAGGAAGGTAGATCTCCAGTAACAGGATTAGACATCCCTGATCTAAAGTGGTGGTTCCCAAACACGTTCCTGGAGCCCCCGCCCCAACAGTGCACATTTTGCATGCCTCTTTAATCAAACACCTGATTCAGGTCATCAGCTCATTAGCTGACATGAAATGGGTGTGTCAGACAGAAGGAAACATGCAAAATGTCCAGTGTTGGTATGGCCCCAGGAACGTGGGTGGGAACCACTGATCTAAAGAACCCTTTGCAGGGGTGTACAAACTTGGTCCTGGAGGGCTACTGTCCTGCAGAGTTTGGCTCTTAACTTACCTCAACACATCTGCCTGGAAGTTTATGCCAAGACCTTGATTAGCAGTTTCAGGTGTGCATAATTGGAGTTTGAGTTAAACTCTGCAGGACAGTGGCCCTCCAGG
>NW_015605788.1:0-542 GCF_001515605.1 Sinocyclocheilus anshuiensis | reverse complement strand
TCCTAAACAATTAAACATTGTAATTAAAAGGACCGTTGATGTGACTCAGTGTTAAACATGCCTCTGTCTCAACTTTTAGGGGGTTGAGATGACGGAAAAGGTGGCCGAAGCCCACCTAAAAAGGGTGTAGAACCACCACTGAATAATAATATCAAATGCATCAATGCAATGAAAATTCACCATGTTCATTACTGTTAAATCCGTTATGTAAATGGGGGAGACGGACTCAGTAGAATGTGGCAGCAGGTGCACAATACATTTTCATACATGACATCACTGCTGGTAGGAGGGGCCCCATCTCGTTCTTTGCGGGGGGCCTCACAGATGTGAGGTACGTCACTGCATGTTGCCCATCTTTGCTGTGAATTTCACAGCCACCTTAAGGCTGTCCTCACAACGGGTACCTTCAAAGACACAGCAGCATCCTCCTTCTGCCATCTTTTTGCTGAAAGAATATTCCAGGAAAATATATAATTCCAGCAGCAAATATGGTCAACTAAAGCATAATTAGAATTGTTTTATGAACCAGTGTCCTGCAGTGT
>NW_015605787.1:0-542 GCF_001515605.1 Sinocyclocheilus anshuiensis | reverse complement strand
ACAACAAAACAAGGAAACTTGAAAAAAACAGAAAATATAAAATACAAAAACTATAGCTAATAGTAATATAATAGCTATACTAGTAAATAATAATTAATTAAGCTATACTACTACTGTTTATGGATAATTCCCTTTCTTAGTATTGTATCTTTTGCTAGTTTGTTTCACATCTTCGTTGTTTTGCGTTCTCTCAGATGAACAGTAGATGGCAGCACGCGCTCAGGCTGTTTCAGGATTTAAAGCGACTGTTCGTGCAGGAGCTCTGCAAGAGTTTGCGCGCTGTCAGTCAAATAAAGCTCACCTGAAGCGTGCCGTGTGCCATCAGCGACACGAGAACTACATTAGGAAGTCGCATGCGCACATCTGAACACTTGTGGTCGTGGAGGAAGCAGATGGACTGGTTTCTGTGTGAGAGATCTAGTCAAACATTGACACTCCCTCTACACCGCTCTACACAGACACGTGCTTTGAGCCTAATGTAATGTAATGTTTAGACACGTCCCACTGGGGGAGGGGGAGGAGAAATGCACACACACACACAC
>NW_015605786.1:0-542 GCF_001515605.1 Sinocyclocheilus anshuiensis | reverse complement strand
GTTCAAAAGAACAGCATTTATTTGAAACAGAAATCGTTTGTAACAATATAAAAGTCGTAACGGTCACTTTTGAGCACTTTAATGCATTATTGCAGAATAAAAGTATTAATTTCTTTAAAAAAATATTATACTGACCCCCAACTTTTGAACAGTAGTTTATATATTACTCTCTACTGACTGTGGTTGAAACAAAATTGCAGGTTACTTGTGGAGGAACATTGTTTGGTGCCATTTGTGGCACAGGAATTACACTTTTAATTGTTTTTATAGGCAGAAAGACAGGACAGCTTCCTTTGTTGTGATAAAAAAAGTACCCTTAACAGAATGTTTGTGTCTCTACGCTCAAAACACATTAAATGGCACATGAATGTTGTCATGGTCAGCGCAAACATGTTGTACTGGTCATATTTCATTTTCTGTTAGGAAAACAGTTTGGCAGGGATGTTACAACATGGTCTTGATCTTGTTCTAATTAATCACACATCCTGTCACACAGTGTCAGTGAGTCAGTCAACACTTTTATTTAGGAGATGGCTTCTTGG
>NW_015605785.1:0-542 GCF_001515605.1 Sinocyclocheilus anshuiensis | reverse complement strand
TTTTTGGGGAAACCATGACACATTTTATTATTCAGTATTCTTTGAAGAACAGAAAGTTAATAAGAGCAGCATTTATTTAAAACAGAAATCTTTTGTAACATTATACATGTCTTTCCTGTCACTTTTGATCAATTTATTGAATCCTTGCTGAATAAAAGTATTAATTTCTTTAAAAAAGTATGTCAATACAATCATGACATTGTATTGTTAAAAACACTATATAAATATAGGTGACTTGACAGAACATGCATTACATCTGAGAGATGTAAAATACTTTTAGTATTATTTATTGTAAATAAAAATCATATTTAGGTTATAAATGAGGTTGTTTATGAGCTAAACCATGTTGCTTATAGAGGATTTAATCCAGAAAGCAATTCTGTTCTGTAAATCAGGCTTGAATCTGTAGCGTACAGGTACAGATCAGCTTTATTCTCTGTCTTCAAAACCACAGTATATGAGGGAATTTATTAAAGGGAATAAAGAGTTATCTAAACTTCAGGAGAGCAACAGATATCTGTTTCTAAGTATTAAAAAATTCA
>NW_015605784.1:0-542 GCF_001515605.1 Sinocyclocheilus anshuiensis | reverse complement strand
GGAACAAAAGAAGGCTTACGATAAGGCAAGAAGTAGGACCCGTGTCAGCTTTATTATAACTTTTGCTTGTGCAAACATAAATAATCTTATACTCTGATACACCCAAACTTTGTATATCTGTGTTTTTATCTCAGGATGAATGAGGGCCCGACAGAAGGCTTTGAGCGGGATGTGGGGTCTAAGACCACTCAACGCGTCATCTACCCTGAGAGCGCCGTGGACATGGACGAGACGACCCACCTCATTCTGCTGCCCTTTAAGGTCCTGGACCCGCAGTGGCTCATCAGCGTCTTCACCTCCAAACACATCGATCTGTGAGATCTGTTTCTCATGCTTGTGAATTCAGCTTTACTGTAATGCTGCCACATTAACAACGTCTGCTGCTGGAGTTTTGTGGATGTATAAATCCATCTCTCCTAGTGTTTTCATTTGGTTGTTTTCGAGGGGTGGCTGACTTTTTTTTAGGTCATATTTTTAGGAAAAACAGCATCAACATCATGCATTTCTTACCTCAGCCACCAGAGCTCTCTAGTTATAGCTGG
>NW_015605783.1:0-542 GCF_001515605.1 Sinocyclocheilus anshuiensis | reverse complement strand
AAAAAAAAAATGTTAATGTGGAGCTCACTGCTGGGGGTAGGAGTGGCACTGGTGCTCTGCAAGCTATTTGTGAGCACGGTGGGAGTCTTTTCAGTCACCTCCACCTTTGAGGGAGACCTAGACGGAGAGTCTCCTGCAGTTACAGAGGAAGAAATAGGATAGGGTAAAACAGCCAAGTCACTTCGATGGTACTGGACGATGCAGACAGAATGGTATGCATGTTCTCAGTGTTCCTGAGTGAGCTTTACCTAGTTTGCGGTCCAGTTTTAGTCGTGACTGGATGGTGGTTACTGTGGTGACTATGGTGCCATCGGGCATGATGGTCCGATCCACGTCCACCTTCTTTGAGGGGGTGACCGAGGTTCGCAGAGGAGTGGCATTCTGACATGCACGCAAATCACTGGACTCCAAATACAACAGCTATGGAGGCAGAAACATAAGATCATTACCTTAAACATAATTCATGTACGTTCATTTTTTTAAAGAAATTAGAAATAGGGTTAATACAGCCACTGATATCTTCCTAAATCATTTTGAGCTGT
>NW_015605782.1:0-542 GCF_001515605.1 Sinocyclocheilus anshuiensis | reverse complement strand
GGATGATCTCGCCAGATCCACTCTGGACCCAGAGCCCAGCCCACCCTCTCCCCGCTGTGCGGAGCATGAGCCAGAGCCCACCATTGACGGAGAGCCCGAGCCCGCTGCGACCGACGAGCCATCGCCGCACAGAGTGACAGAGCACCGGATCGCTGCGGAGCCGGAATTTCAAGTGACGTCAGTCCAGGTGCGAGAGCTGGCTACCACGCCCGCCACGAGGGAGAAAGCCGTGACCAGTGAGATCGCGGAGAGGTGCTCCACCCACTGCACCAAGACTGAGGGTAAGCTATTGATGGATCTGGGAAAATGGCGAGTGGAAGGAGACCTGATAGACTTGTTTACTGATCTTCTCCCTCTCCTCTCTCCTTCGTCGGAGCCCCCAGTCACTCCTGTTTCCACATCCTGCTCAGAGAGAGACTCTGCTCCTCTGTCAGTCGCACTCCCCATGCTGGGAGTCGCAATTTGGTGCGTGTGGGCAGCGCACACCAGCCCTGAAAGCCCGCTCCTGCCTCCTCCACCGCTGTCGTCTGGCAGCCCCTCTG
>NW_015605781.1:0-542 GCF_001515605.1 Sinocyclocheilus anshuiensis | reverse complement strand
CTCCATTTACATGGGAAAATCACACCTCAGCCTCTGTGCGGCTGGAGCCTGAGCCGCCCGCTCTCGTTTGGATAAAAGAGGCTGTTTTGGGGGTTGAGTCACACCTCCAAATGTTGCTCGGATGTGTTTGTGTCACGGTGGCGGAGCGGCTCGCTAGCGTGAACATCGTCTTTATCCGCCGTGTTCTCTGAGGACCATACCTGAGCCCCTCGCTGAGAGTAGAGCGCGCTCGCTTTATCATCTCATACACACGCCTGCACACACACATATAGATGCACGTGTTTGTGTTATGAGCTTGTTGAAAGTAGGTAAACAGAAAAGAAAGATGGTTTGAGCAACAATAAGCTCCCTTTAAGAAAACAACAAAACAAAAACTGGAAAAAATATTCAAAATTATGTCAAATTAAGCCAAACTAATGAGACACTCTTTTTTAGAAACCAACATTATTTCATCTGAATGACTATAAATGTTATGAACTTTGTGAAAAAGTTTTATGAACATATTTGGTAAAAGACTGTAAAAATGCTATGGTAAACACCTG
>NW_015605780.1:0-542 GCF_001515605.1 Sinocyclocheilus anshuiensis | reverse complement strand
GGTTGGTCTTCGAAGTCTACCTTCACCAGGCTTTACAACTTGGACATGCATGCCCTTCAGGCACAGATGTTGACTGCCTAATTTACCTTATCCCCTGTTTAAGTGGAGAAGGTCTTGTTGTATAGATCCCAGCCTGGTGGCTTGGTTATCATAGTTGGCTCATGTTTTTTAGAAGCCCTCATTACGGGCACTCCAGCGCTGGGCTTATAGTACAGCACTATTGGATGCATTCCCCATCAATGTTTTAAACGCAACGGGACAGACCATTTGATAGGGAATGCTCCGGTTACTAACATAACCTCAGTTCCCTGAGATAAGGGTACGAGTGTTGTGTAGCTTGCAGTGCTATAAGCCTGCATGCGTGTCACTGACTGTCACTTTCAGTCAAAGATTCTAACTAAATGGCACTCTGAGCCAACTTATATAGCAGTCAGCTCCTCCCCTTTTGGCGAGCTGAACTGCCATTTGTTCAGGCTTAAAGGGTTAGTTCACCCAAAAATTACTCACCCTCATGTCGTTCCACACCCCTAAGACCTTCGTTC
>NW_015605779.1:0-542 GCF_001515605.1 Sinocyclocheilus anshuiensis | reverse complement strand
AATTTCTGCAAAGTTTTATGAAATGCACGCATAATTAGAAAGCAAGGTTAAGAAGTGATTGATTAATAAGATGTGTATATGTGCATGATATGTGTTTATGTCTTATTATGGTAATATACAGATAAAGTATGATTAGAAGTGTTAGCAGATAGTCAGTGATGTTGTGTTTGAGAAAGGCAAGCAGTGTTGAGTGTGAAATGCACCTGTGCTAGTGCTGACACGGCCGCATGGCTCCAAGTGTTACATAGTGTTCAACGTGATCTGTGTGTTAGGGAAAAAACACATAATCCTGTGAAAATAGAGAAATGTGAGATGATGTGATTCAGCATTAATTGGCTAAAATCAAATAGAAACATGGCTGTGAGACAGGCATTAAGACATCTGTGATACTGAGCACAGCAGCAGTCACTTCTGTTGTGCCTGTTTATGGCCTTATTAAAGGGTTTACCACAGGGAGTTAATCAAGAGTCAAGAGTCAAGAGGCATTTATTTATCAGTTGCATAGTTAACACTGGGGAAAACTGGGCATTGAAATGCTTGTG
>NW_015605778.1:0-542 GCF_001515605.1 Sinocyclocheilus anshuiensis | reverse complement strand
CAGCCGAATTCCTGATGGAGTTTGCAGCCAGTTTGCTGGGCCGGGGCCGAGCGCTCAGTTACAGTAATACTGAGATACGGACAGCTGTGCAAGGTCGCATGATATTTATATAGATGTAATTGCTCAGCGCTGATGCAGAGCGGAGAAGAGTAAAGTCACTCGTACAAGGACCTTTTCCAGAATGCCTCTCTCTGGAGGCTCTATCTGTGCACTTACGTTTTCAGGTTTTTTTTTTAAACAGAAAAACGTAAGCAAGAAAGTCCAATTTCCTAAGTAGCAAACTAGCCATCCATCCAAACAAACCCTGTAAAAAGACAATATGTCAGAAGCACCGCCGCTCAGTCCATCCGCAGCATCCGCGGTACCCCCAGCTGATATCAGTGGTGTGAATCTGGCATACTCTCTGTGCTTCTATGAGCCGAGTATCAGCTTCAATTTGTAAAACGTCCCTCAGCACACCCTTGCATCTGTCTCAATCAATGAGGGCAATTGCCAAAGGCTCCAGACAGGCCGTCTGCCGCTGCTTGTCCCTGACAGTCCCT
>NW_015605777.1:0-542 GCF_001515605.1 Sinocyclocheilus anshuiensis | reverse complement strand
GCAGGACAGATGAGAGACACAATCAAGAGAAAACAGAGAGACTCAATCTGTGAAACTGGGAATTAAATCAAAGGAATGAAACGATGAACAATGTAAAGACGTGTAGTACCTCTGAATAATGATCCAGCAGTCCTACTGACTTCAGGTTCTGCTGGATCTGTGATCATATACTGTATGTTACTTCAGTTCAAACATAATGAACATAGAAACAAAACATCATCACATCGCATCATACTTGAGCATCACATCGCAGAAATGATAAATATGTACTGGGCCCTGTGTGAATTTCCACTGCTTCATGAGTCTTATCTATTATCATTTAAGATTTATCTTAGGACCATTTTATGCTCAGAAATAGCACTGGCAAAATATGATTACATAACGCAATTTATACCTTGTTTTTATGCAACCCTTCAGTTTGTGCTGAATGAATTACATTATTAATCCTCATGTCATGTGTCTGTATCAGTCTTCTGAAAGTGAGTTAGGAAAGTTCATTTCTCACCTGAACTCTTGACAGTGTATGTGACTGAGCTCTTGAC
>NW_015605776.1:0-542 GCF_001515605.1 Sinocyclocheilus anshuiensis | reverse complement strand
CATTTCTGATTATTATCAGTTGTGCTGCACAATATTTTTGTGGAATCTGAAATACATTTTTTTTCGGGATTCTTTGATTAGAAAGTTCAAAAGAACGGCATTTATTTGAAATGTGTTCATTTTGTAACATTAGCGATGTCTTTACTGGCACTTTAGTTCACTTTGATACATCCCATCCTTACTTATCTTACTGATCTCAAACTTTTGAACAGTTGTGCATGTATTTAATAACTCGTTAACTGTAGTTAGTAGCTTAACTAAACTAAATGATTTTTTTCCAGGCAATAGCAACAGTAAGCCCACTGCTAAATGGCACCCTTTCACTTCAAAAGGGCTGGATGAACATGGATATTTGTGAAAGTTATGGTAAGTTCTCACTAAATCTTCAGATATTGTTTTTTTCTGTCGGTCCAAATCCACGAGTTTAAAAAGCACTATTTTTGTAATAACTAATAACATTTATTAGTTATTGCGGTTACACTTTATTTTAAGGTTTGCTTGTTACAATGTAATTATACATTTAAGTACTGAGTAATATTAAT
>NW_015605774.1:0-542 GCF_001515605.1 Sinocyclocheilus anshuiensis | reverse complement strand
TATTATTTTATTTTGAATTATACATTTTTTATATATATTTAAATTATTAAATTTAATATATTTTACATTTTTAATATTATTTGTAATATATATTTAAAAATAATATTATAATATACATTCAACCTTAATAAAAACAATTATACATATTTAATATAATTAATATAATTTAATATGAAATTAAAATATTCGATGAACAACATTTACCATATTTAATATAATTAATATATATTATAAGATTAAGTGTCTAGAAAAGATGGGTGAAAAATACTGGAAATACTGTGTTTAGTCAAAGTTCTTCAAAAGACCAATAACTTTTAATAATTTGTATAAATAATTGGTAACAGAAAAAAACAAACAACTGAATTAAATCAGAATTATTTTTTTTAACATATGAAACAGAAGCGTTTGGACTTATGCTCACAGACTGCAAAGGACTGAGATCCTCCTGAAATATGCCGTTCTTCACTGATTTGTCTGACACTGAGGTGTCTGAAGCATCATGTGCGTCGTCTCAGAAACATGAGGAGCAGAAGAAAGCAGAT
>NW_015605773.1:0-542 GCF_001515605.1 Sinocyclocheilus anshuiensis | reverse complement strand
GTCATTCAAAAAGAGTTTTAGTTTGTTATCGTCTCGTTGTCGTCAATGAAAAAAATGCCGTTGACGAACATTATGACAAAAATTATTCGTCAACGAAATTAACACTGCTTTAGGCCATCACAAAAAAATTTGGATCAGGTTCGATTTTCTGCGTTTTTCACATCCGTAGTAAGCATTTTGTGCAAGGTTTGGATGACGAATACGAAAAACGTATATGAAAATTTTGGACTCCGTGTGCAAGGACCTTTAATATTAATATAACACTTTCAACATGTACTGAGTATTGAAAATTGTGCTTAAATATTACCAAACAGTGTAGTTTTTGTACAATAAAACTACTAAAACTACAACTACAATTTTAAATATTTACATTTTATTTCAGCTTTATTTCAAGTAACTATAAAAACCTGAACTTAAGTACAATTTAGAAATGTTCTTTGTCAACTAACTGAAATAATTACTAAAATAAATAAGTACTACTTAAGTACTAAGATGACAAATTAAAACTGAAATAAAAATAAATTAAAGCTAAATAGAAATAT
>NW_015605772.1:0-542 GCF_001515605.1 Sinocyclocheilus anshuiensis | reverse complement strand
CAAACTCAGGTGTTTGATTAGGGTTAGAGCTAAACTCTGCAGGAAGTGGATCTCGCGAGCCACATTTGAGGATCACTGCTCTATATGAACGACAGATGGCACTTCGACGTAGATGTCGACCTTCGAGAACCAAAGATCATTTTGAGAGCGCTTTAGCTTCCATTGCCCGCGGCATGTTTTGTACATCTCTGTCTATCACAGCAATTATGAGATGCAGAAAATGAATTGAATATTTCCCTCCTGTGTTTGAAAATGTGACCATGTTCTCAACAAATAGATTCCAATAATTGTATTACATTGTAATAGCCAATAGGTAATATTATTATATGCAATATATTGTGTTTCATGGCACTTTTTTGGTTTTGATGACTTGATTCCAGTGTTTATTCTTAGGTTTTAAAACATTAATTGGGCAACAGAATACTCTACTTGTGTTTATAATAACAAAAAATAGATACAAAACATATTTACCAGCAGTAGTTTCACTAAGTTAGCATGACTCTGGTCTGGCCTATATGCTTTAATTTCTTTTAGTCTCTTGT
>NW_015605771.1:0-542 GCF_001515605.1 Sinocyclocheilus anshuiensis | reverse complement strand
GGTAATGTGCTCTCTAATCACCACTAAACCAGAGGCAGTCTGGACAATCTCTGTTCTCCTGCAGTTCTCACTCTCTCAGCACCAAAACATCCTGTCTACAGCCGCAGATGAGATTGCACGAGTAGCACTGATGTATGAGCTGGATGTGTATAGATATAGTGCAGTCCATGCTCTGCATACCTGAGCCATTCAGGATGAGTGCGGATTTGATTATTAATTGTAACATTATTATAAATTTCCTTGTCATTTAAGGTAGAAAAAAAAATCCATATTTTCCCACATTTTCAACAAACACAAAGTGCACATATCTGGCAATATGGATTAAAAACATAGCTAACATATGATAAAGTAAGAAAGATCAGAAAATAAATTCCACCAAAATCTACAAAGAAATGGAAAATGATAATCTCTGATTTCCACACGAAATCTGTGCTAAAGAGAAATCTAAAAATCAAATCCAGCAATTTTGAAATCTGATCAATAATTATTTACAGTGAAATGTGTATTTGAGCAGCAAACATTCCCCAGCTTTTTTTTTTTTT
>NW_015605770.1:0-542 GCF_001515605.1 Sinocyclocheilus anshuiensis | reverse complement strand
ATTTTTGATCAAATAAATGCAGCCTTGGTGAGCAGAAGAGACATCAAAAGTCTTACCAACCTTAAACTATTAATGGTAGTGTATATGTAGGTTTTTATGTTAAAATGCTTTTTTCATTGTGTTCAGAGTCACTATAAGTCAGTCATTCATAGTTTGACTTGCTAAAGCGTCTAACACTGGGATGGTTTTAAAACATGAATCAGTTTTTTTGTTAATTGGTCATCTTCAGGCTCACTAGTGATGTGCATCTGGTCTGTTTGTCTGAACAGTGGTAGTATCCAGAAAGGTTTGATTCCTGTAAGCAGTGATCTATGGCATGAACTTTAACTCTTAACATGAGGTCACTACAGGACACTGAACTTGTAGTAAGAGTTTAGTAAGTTACTTTGGCATCTAAAAGCGTCTTGTGAATGACTTCTGAGTGTTTAAGTTGAGAGATGTTTTGGTGTTTGTTGATTATGTATGAGGCAGACAGACTGCGGTGTGTTTGGATGGTGTCAGTGTCGGCGGCTCTCTCTCTCTCTCTCTGTGTGTGTGTGTGT
>NW_015605769.1:0-542 GCF_001515605.1 Sinocyclocheilus anshuiensis | reverse complement strand
TTTTTCTTAAAGGAGCCACGATCGATGCTGCGAGCTGCCTTTCCCCGTTTGTGTACAATGAGTGTGTGTTGAACGCGGCTCAGCAGCTGAATCTGGACCAGACTGCTGAAACCCGGAAGTAGTGGTGGCCATAACAGGTCGCGTCTTGCACAATGCGATGGGCCACATCAAGTTGCAGCCAAAGCAGGGGGGGTGAGATGTGTGGGACGCAGAAAAGCGCAGACCACTACTACCACGATTCAACATGAACCGAGCTCTAACACGCAGAGACCGCGCTGTGCTTTAGGTTGCACTGCGCTCGTTATGCGTGCCAAGACACGCAATATATAAAGTCATGTAGGTGTTTATATAAAAACATTGCTTTAAATATAGCTACAAATGGGACGTGGGCTCTTTCACATCAGGTCACTCTCAACACACTGTTTAATATCACTTCTGATCAGAGTATCCAAATGGGAGAGCGTCATTTACAATAGTCGAGGAACTTGGAAACCATGTTCAGTGTGCGTAATGAAGTTTTCCCGCACGCCTGTATTTTACGC
>NW_015605768.1:0-542 GCF_001515605.1 Sinocyclocheilus anshuiensis | reverse complement strand
ATTTAAAAAGCTAGCATTATATTTTGGTTCTTTTTTATTCTATCTTCAATATAACCATGATTTTGACTTTTACAGTATAGTTGCATGGCTAGGTCGCAGGATATAAATTATGCGCACTGACAAACAAAGATTTTTTTTTCAATATTACAAATACATACACATACTAATATGTTTTCTTCATATAATTACCATGTAAGTGTAATGGCTCCATATTACATTCTGCCCTCCACAAACCAGTTGTGTCGAGCGCAGCGGTTCCTCTGTCAGTTTGAACAGGCCTGGACGTTCTCTCACGTTAAAGGAAAGAGACTCTCATTTTGTGAAGCACTAGCAGAGGATCTTCACACTTCCACACAGGCTCTAGCTAAAATGGAGAGTGGATACTCATTTTATCTTGGAGTAAGTGGGTGAGAGCTGAACCGATGAAACATGGTTAGACAGTGCCCCCTAGCTGCAGCGCACGGAAGCCCAGTCGTCTGGGAGCCAGGCCTTGACCTGCCACTGCAGAATTTTAATAGAAACCAAGCATGAAAGGGAGAATT
>NW_015605767.1:0-540 GCF_001515605.1 Sinocyclocheilus anshuiensis | reverse complement strand
ACACTCACACACACACACACACACACACACACTCACACACATGCAGTGCAAGCAGTGACATTAAAATGGAGCAGAGAGATTGAAAACGGGACGGGGCATCAGATAATGTGGTAGAGATATAATGAAAGTGTAAACAAAAACAGAAGAGAGACGGTTGCTCATGAAAACGCTCGAGCATCTCTCTCACAGCAGATCAAATCTCACACGCACAAACGTTATGAATTGCTGACCAAATTATGCTTCAAAAGTTCTGCACTGATCTGATTTCTTTCACCTCACACAGACTCATATAGATTAGAAAAGACAACAGGAGTTTTACTCACAGTTTTTACCTGTAATGAAGAGACTACAAACACAAATGCTACAAATATCCGCATAACACTGAGGTGCATCTTTGAACATTCACATTACTGTAACAGAAATACCAAAACTCAGAGAAGCGAGGATCTGATTAGCATTTTACTGTGGCACCAGACGCCATAAATAAGAAATGAAAAATCAATACAAGTCATTATACAACTATGCAAGATGAAATATTAA
>NW_015605766.1:0-542 GCF_001515605.1 Sinocyclocheilus anshuiensis | reverse complement strand
TATGATGAGAGAATTCGCGAGAGAGCAGAATTCAGTCAGTGAGCGTGCGCTCTGATCAGAACTCCGGCGTTTCAGTGATGACTCATCTGAACGCACGCCTCTGATTGGCCGCTGCATTCATAAACTCAGAACTGTGTGTGATTGGTTTTAATGCGCAACGCTGTAAAAACGCGTAAAAAGAAATATGATGCGATATGAGCAGATCTAAATGTAATGCCACAATCAGCACTTTTCATTTTCACTTTACTCGTGACAGCCGTAATAGATTTAGTTTAATTGTGCAGGGGCATTTTTGCCTCAAGCCCCAGTTAATTTCAGACCCGTGGATATGCTTCAGTGAGAGAGCGGTCCAAACGTGTTCGGCCAGTTCACCAAAAAGTGAAAAAAACAAAAGATTGGCATGGCTGGTTCATTCCACAGAAAAACAAGACACATGTAATATCTGCTGAAATATTCCAAAGGGGAAAATGTTTCTTTTGTCTTCTCCAGATGTTAACTGATGAACTGGAGTGGTGTGGGTTACTTGTGGATTATTGTGATGT
>NW_015605765.1:0-541 GCF_001515605.1 Sinocyclocheilus anshuiensis | reverse complement strand
GTGTGTGTGTGTGTGTGTGTGTATATATATATATATATAAATTTAATTTAAAAGTTTAATTTTGACATGTCAGAAAAATGTTTTTATATTTTCCATTAAACATTGCTTATATATTGAATCTTTTATAGATAAGGATAGATATATAGATAGATAGATAGATAGATAATTTTGATTTTGGAAAAAAAACTTGATAATGAAATACTAGTGATTAATATGTTGTTGTTGTTGTTGACCTTTGACCCCATCCCTCTCCCTGCCCTCTTTCACTACCTTCAATCTCGCTCGTGTCAGTTTGCAGCCAGTTCTCTCCGCTCAGTCATTGATCATGCTTGCAGTGCTGTGATGCGTTGTGATGGAGGGAGGCAGATCAAACGATTTAATTACTGAAGGCATGTAAACGCCACTGGCTGCAGGCGCTAATCGCGTACACTGAGCAGGTGTCGCTGCCTTAACAAGACAGATACTCTCACAAGCCAATGCCAATGATGAGACAGTAACATTTGCATGAAGATGTAATCATATGCACACTACAAACATTAGC
>NW_015605764.1:0-542 GCF_001515605.1 Sinocyclocheilus anshuiensis | reverse complement strand
AAAAGATCAGCAGTAATCATTCTGGTACTTATTCATAGTAATCTCTTAAATGCCCGCTGTGGCATGTGATAATGCTTGTTGATTGGGGACCACCTGGAGTGCCACTCAACTTTACATGAAACTGCCCCTCTTATTGAATGATCGAATCCTTTCAAGAGCAGCACAGCTCCATAATTAATGTGTGCTGCATGCAAGACTCGACTTTCATCAGAGACCAAGCTGTCAGCACAAATGAACTCACGATCACAGGGATTTAAAGCAGCAGTTTTTGTTAAACGATCGGATGTGCTGTGGATGTGCAACTGGAAACATATACATACACACACACACATTTTTAATTTTCTTCACACCTTTCCCTAAAGATTAATCAGGTCGGAATCAACACTGTCAAGTGTTTAAAATGTTTTCGTATACTGGCACCAAGCAGTCATTGGCAATGAGCCAGTACACTTGAATCTTCTTTTGATGAATTGTATGGTGCCTGTATAACAAGTCTGAAAGAGTAATTAAAAAAGTCTTTATAGAAAACAGAACATAAGTGT
>NW_015605763.1:0-542 GCF_001515605.1 Sinocyclocheilus anshuiensis | reverse complement strand
TACATAATAAATATACACAGTACACACACATATAGTATATAAACAAACTTTTATTTTGAATCGATTAATCGCGACTAATCATTTTGCAGCCCTATTGCATTGTCAAGTTGACTAGTTAAAAATCGAGAATCGGTCAAACTTTCTGAAAAAATTGAGATTTTATTTATTTGTATTTTTTTGCCATAGCGCCCAGCCCTAGCTTTGTATATTGTAATGTGTTCTAGTACGTCATCGTTAATGTTTTTCAGGAGAACGTGGGCGGCAGCGGCTGTGACGAGTGTAAGACTGGGACGTTCGGTCTGACGGCTCAGAATCCGGCCGGCTGCAGTCCGTGCTTCTGTTTTGGTGTGTCCAGCGTTTGTGAGGAGCTCGGCGGATTGATTCGAGTGCCGGTGAGCAGTGATCACACACATCACATCGACTCACACTATAGGAAACCGTTTGTTAACTACACTGTGAACATACACTAGTTCAAAAGTTTGGGTCAGTAAGACTTCTTAATGTTTCTGAAAGAAGTCTCTTCTGCTCACCAAGGCTGCATT
>NW_015605762.1:0-542 GCF_001515605.1 Sinocyclocheilus anshuiensis | reverse complement strand
TAAATTTACAAATATATATACATTGATATATTTATCTTATAATTTTTTATCTATAATATAAATGTATGTTTTTTTTACAGTATACAGTATATAATATTATATATATTTATATAAGAAGTTTTCTTCCCTTTTTTGTGAGAGTCTGCTAGTATGTCATGTGATAGGCTTTTCTTTAGCACACGCCTTTCTTTCTGTGTTTGTCAGGTCCTGGTCTGGCCTTCATTGCGTATCCAAAGGCCGTCACAATGATGCCACTGCCGACGGTCTGGGCCATACTTTTCTTCATAATGCTTCTGCTGCTGGGCCTAGACAGTCAGGTTAGATCGACACACGCAAACACACACCTTCACTTCCCGCTGCAATTAAATTAAAGCCATAGTTCACACAAAAATTAACATTCTGTCATTTACTCCCACTAAATTACTTTATTTCTTCTGCTGAACACAAAAGAAGATACAAGTACAGTTACCATTTGTCAAATCATTATTTGTTGGTTGCTGCTATAGACCACCATGTGCAAACAGTTGTTATTTAAGTGAATT
>NW_015605761.1:0-542 GCF_001515605.1 Sinocyclocheilus anshuiensis | reverse complement strand
CTGTGTGCTCAGCTTGAGACTGAAATCAAACCACATTCACTTAAAACGACGCAAATGATTCTGCAGCAGCATGAAGCATGAGTGGGTAAGTGTGGGTTACTAATTACTAATCATGCATGCAAGTACCATCTGCCTTAATTAATTCACTGTATTTTGTGCTGCTGAGTGGTTTGCGATTATAGCTCTGTGTAGCTTCGCTTTTCTGTTATATATCTATCTTACTATCACTCTCTGTTGTTTAAAGTGATAAACTATAACTTAATTTCCACAATTTTTCTGATATTATCTATCAAACTAATCTGACAAATTTGATCATTCGCTTTTAAGCTAAAGCCGCGAGTGCAGCTTGTTAGCATTCGTTAGCAGGTTAGCTTGTCATTCGCGTTTCCATACGCATTTCTATTTGCATCTATTACTGTTTTCTTTTTTTCTCCATCCGTTTCTTTTCTCTCTCGCTCTGTTTTTCACGAGTTCATCAAACAGCAGTGCTAAGTCAGAATCATTCATCAATCACAGTGAGTAATGGATTCTTCTCCTGCTAT
>NW_015605760.1:0-542 GCF_001515605.1 Sinocyclocheilus anshuiensis | reverse complement strand
C
Organism: Sinocyclocheilus anshuiensis; assembly: GCF_001515605.1. Taxonomy (NCBI): domain Eukaryota; kingdom Metazoa; phylum Chordata; class Actinopteri; order Cypriniformes; family Cyprinidae; genus Sinocyclocheilus; species Sinocyclocheilus anshuiensis. The sequence goes on along the minus strand of NW_015605760.1, from coordinate 541 downwards.
GTACATCTTGTCCACAGAAAAGAGAAATGTGCAGATGAAATTTGACATCAGCTACATTATCTCAAAAATGAAGTGCTGGGATTTGAAGGGGTCTGAAGATATAACTGAGCCAGCAGGAGGCAGCAGTGGGAATGATCAGGGAGGCATGGACACTTCTCCTACAACCACTGAGAAGACCAGCCCAACAGGTGAATGTCAATAAAGCATTTGAGATACATATTACAGTGAAATGTAAATAGAAATGTGTATTTTGTTACTTAGCTCTGCATCAATACATTGTGCAGTTTGATTGCCATTATGCACATATTTGCATGCCATTCTGATAAGAAGGACAGTATTTAAATGAACCATTTATTTCCCAAACCCAATCCGTCCCATAGAGACTTAAATGCAACAACTACACATTGGCCCTGTTAAAATCACCAATGTTCAAGCAGCACAACATTAGGCCAATTTTATAAAATGGACTAGTTTTTAGTGTTTAATCTTTGGCTAGAGATGTTTAAATTAGCTTATTATTTGTTTGTTTGGTTTTCTATTT
>NW_015605759.1:0-542 GCF_001515605.1 Sinocyclocheilus anshuiensis | reverse complement strand
AATAGATTAATATATTACTGATATATTTGTTATTTTTAATAGTTTTTAATATTATTTTTATATTTTTATTTCATCTACATAGTTTAAAAATGTTTTAATTGTTTATTTCATTTATAGTTTTAGGTCTTGATAAAAATGAGTAATGTTTCTTTGGCAACTATTGGTGAAATACAATAAGTTTAAAAAATTTGATATTTTAGTTCATTTTTATTAGATTTTTTTTTTCAAGTAACGATTTTCTTTAGTTAACTATAATAACCCTAGTTAATGGTTATGTGGAAATTAGGTGGTAAACAAAATTTATTTAACACAGATACCGTACAGTTTTATATTTATCACAGCAGCAGTAATTAATGAAATGATCATCAAATAATGTAAAAGTATTAAGCATTATAACCCAACAAATATGTATGTAGCGCTGTAGACAAGCACTTTTTTGGCATTTTTAAAGAGCCGATTCAGTTGGATCACAGTAGTCGCAGGTAAGTATGTCATATTGTGTTTAATTTTATTTAATTTTATTTAATTTAATTTTATTTAAT
>NW_015605758.1:0-542 GCF_001515605.1 Sinocyclocheilus anshuiensis | reverse complement strand
TTGACACAATCTGTATTGTATAAAGTGCTATATAAATAAAGGTGCAGAATAAAGAAGGATTAGTGCTCCATATGTTGTGGCTTCCTTTGGCGGCCCCATATGTGTATTCCACCCACTGGTATGTTCCGATTATTATTCAGTGTTTCCCCTAGACCAGGGGTGGGCAATTAATTTCCCCAAGGGGCCACATGAGAAACTTGGGCGGTTGCAGAGGGCCGGACCAATAAACTTAACTGCCCAATATATGATTTCTCTTTATAAAAAAAGTAAGTGAAACATTACAATCATACAATGAAAATGTAGAGCACACAATTATATTACTATTTAATGAACATTAAATACATAATGAACATTTTGAGAATGTGCATTTTTTTTGCAGTGTTTCAAAAACTACCATCACAACTTTGTATAAAAAAGCAAGTATTTCTAAGATTAGCATAATTATAGAGCAATTCCGTGACATTCGCAGTCAAAACCCGAATCATAAATTCTCATAGAATGTATTCATTACCAATATATTGAACCATCTCTTTATATTTTTC
>NW_015605757.1:0-541 GCF_001515605.1 Sinocyclocheilus anshuiensis | reverse complement strand
CTTTCAGATTGTTCAAGACGGAGACCTTTACAGTTTGTTGATTGCTGAGGCCTTCCCAGAAGATTCTGGAACTTATTCTGTCAGTGCTTCCAACAGCAGTGGACGTACTACCTCTACAGCTGAACTTCTGGTTCAAGGTTTGATTTGATTTCCAAATTAAATAAATTAACTTGATATTTTTTGATATAGGGTAGGCCTATACTATATACATATATATGTGAATGTATGTATGCATGTATCTTTTTTATATGTGTATTTTTTACATTTCAGGTGAGGAGGTTGCAGTGCCTGCAAAGAAGACCAAGACTTTTGTTTCAACTTCTCAGATTTCACAGACTCGCCAGGCTAGAGTTGAAAAGGTAGTTAACATCCTGACAAAATCCCACCTGAAGCTAACTGCCAAAGAACATGTTAACTCAGTGTTACATGTCCTTCACAGAGAATGGAGGCCTCTTTTGAGTCCACAGCCATGATGGAAATGCAAATAGAGGATGGTGATTTGGCTCACAAGGCACCACCCCGTGTGCCTCCTAAGCCGACC
>NW_015605756.1:0-542 GCF_001515605.1 Sinocyclocheilus anshuiensis | reverse complement strand
CGGTCACTGAACGTGTATGGACTGATAATGTCGTACAGTCTGACATTAACGACAAGTTAGATTTGTTTTGTGACACGATCATCATGTTCATATAGTCTGACAAGCAACAATCATAAAGGACTAGGCCTATTAAAAATCGCACAGTGTGCGCCCGGCTTAAGAGCGGGAACAGGGTTTTTTTCCCCCAAAAACACGCTGTTATGCTGCTTCATATTGCAATAGTATTTCATATCATTATTTTAATGTATTATCGTAATTATAAGCACACTGGTTTGTAGCGCAAATAGCTTTATGGTTTAATGCACTTAGTCATCCTTAGTTATTTACCTAGAGGCTAATAAATCCAAAGTATTGCGCATACACAGAAAAAAAATTACTTACGCTTTGCAAAATACATGTCCACCTTATTTTTCCTGTAAGAGCGGGCGGGGCCATTTGTAAATTTTATGTGTCTGGCTTCCGGTCTCATTTGCTTCTATTTTTAGCTGTACGAAACAACTCGTTTTGCTGCTTGATATTGAAAATTGGTGTGTCTTACCATA
>NW_015605755.1:0-541 GCF_001515605.1 Sinocyclocheilus anshuiensis | reverse complement strand
CCCATACCTGGAGGGCTTTCATTTTCTGGTTGTTCTGGTTGGAGAGGGTCTGGAAGCGGGCCAGCTCTGCCTGGCTGTAGACGCTGCGGCGTTTGAAGTATTTTAGCATGGCTTTGTGCATCCTCTTCTGCAACAAAGAAAGCTGGGGAAGAAAGAAAGAAAGAGGGAGAGAGAGAAAGAGAGGGGGAATTGGTAAGGCAGGAGAGGAAATTAATGGCAGTGTTCAAGAAGAATGATGGAGGGGAATAGAGAAAGCAGTCAATAGCCCATTCTGCAGTACATGGGGCTGACAGGAATTTCACAGTCTCTTGCTCTCCCTGCCCACTCATGTGCACTGGGCGGAAACCAGTCACATCTGGCTGCCAGGATGGGGGGTTAATTTTCTCTAAATGCTTCAGCGGTTTTGTTCTAGCTCAGGCAAACTCGGTGACTGCAAAGCTGATGAGTAAAATATTTCGACTTCACTCACTTTAACTTTATACCAATCCCCTCCAGACATATTTTACACATACACAAAAAGTCATGAACCCCCTGCCGCAAC
>NW_015605754.1:0-542 GCF_001515605.1 Sinocyclocheilus anshuiensis | reverse complement strand
GCTCTCTGGCGAATTCTCTCATCATAAACAACAAAGTGCAGACGTACATATGATGAAAGTAAAAGATTCATTCATTAAACTGTGTATAGACAGCCTCACTGATTAGGTTTTTTTTTTTTTTTTGAGTGTTTAAACTTGTGCAAGACTGAAGTCAGCAATAATGTTCTTTTGTGATCTAAATGTTCTTTGCTCGCTTTCTCTGTATTATTTATTCACTGTTTCAATAACCGTGGAAGTGAAAACATTATAATTACAATTACAATGTTTTTATTAAATTATGATCAAGTTAAATACAAATTCAGTCTTATTAAAATATTTTATAACATGACACCCATATCTGGTACTTGCCTAAAAATATAGGTTAATGATGTGCATAGTTAAAAGATTACACTAACATTAGGCTACTTTTAGTTGGTTCACCCTCCACCTATGTCTACACTCCCTAAACCCGGAACCTGGACCCTCTAGCAGCAATGCTTATCATTAGCCTAAACAGCATCTACAAAGAAAACACCACTAACTGAAAAAGACATCAATTATTT
>NW_015605753.1:0-541 GCF_001515605.1 Sinocyclocheilus anshuiensis | reverse complement strand
CACACACACACACACACAAACACACACACACACACACACACAAACTCTCCAATAATACACAAGTAGACATCTTCCACGAAGTGCTACAAAGGGCTCTACAATCTTTCTATGAATTGTTACACACACACAGCAACACAAATACAAGGTTGCAAACTGAACCCCTGAGATAACACAGAAATAACACACAGCCTCTGAGCAGCAGGCCAGGGTAAACCTAATAACTCTCATCACACATCAGCACAAAATGGCCGCTCAGTCAAGCTGGTTTCAGGTGGTCTGTGAAATAACTGTGGCATACAACTTTTTCAGATTTTCCTCATTAGTTTAGAGTGTAGATTCAATTTCCCCAGTGCCGAGATTTCCTTCTTTCACAATTTCCTACAAGCGATCAATAAAGTATCAGGCCTTATCTTAAATGTCAAAGGTGGAAACCTGTTGTACGTTTAAAGGTGAAGTGTGTATTTTCTACAACACTAAAATATTTTCTATTGCAAATGTTTAAAGGGGTCATATGATGCGATTTCTATTTTTCCTTTCTCTT
>NW_015605752.1:0-541 GCF_001515605.1 Sinocyclocheilus anshuiensis | reverse complement strand
GGGGGGGGGGGGGTGACTTTGATTTTGTGGCCAAATTCTTTAAATAAAATGTATCTTTTTAATCAGGTTTTTTCTTCGGTATTATATCCAATATATCAGTCTGTCACTCTGAAATTTTGAATGCTATATTCCCCCCACAATTTAAAAATGTCTTTAAAAATTAACAATTTTTTTTTTAAATATGTTCATTATAGAAGAGATGAGTCATTTTATAACTTTTAATGTATTTCTGAATAAATTATTAAGTTTGGACAAATATTATGTTTTTATTAAAAATGCAGATGTCTAGATTTAATTAACATTCTGCAAAGATGTTTCTTTCATAAACCTGTGTTCACATATATTATATTTAGCTGGTTCTCACTGCTGCTTTGTGGGGACGCTGTATCTGAAATATGTGAATCATGCCTCTGACTGAGAGAAATGTAGAACAAAAAAAACTCCTGAACAAGTACTATTGTGTCCTGAAGCACCTTGAGCAAGCAAACACCAGACAGTAAGCCAGACTCTGGGTGTGAGGACAGTCAGAGCTGAGGAAGTC
>NW_015605751.1:0-541 GCF_001515605.1 Sinocyclocheilus anshuiensis | reverse complement strand
TTATGCACCAAGAGCTTGTAACACTCCAAAAAGAAAGAAAAAATTTAAATCGCATCATATGACCCCTTTAACCCCCTTGACCTGCAAGATATTTGCTGCAGAGAACAAAGATTTATAAAAAAACAATTCAACAAAGGCATTGAGTGATTCTGAGAATGTAAAGTTGATGAATAATGAAAAAAATAAAATAAAATCAAATAAGCTCTAAACATTCATGTACAAAATTACTTAACTCCCAAAAGTCAAATTTGGTGCAGAATCTTTTATTCTTTATAACCTCCAATAATCGCTGCTTGTAAGTGCTTAGCTTCGGTCACCTCACCTCTCTACTGCAAACTCATCCCATTCCTCGCCTGACAAAGCTTCTAGATCACGTATAAACTTTGGTTTTCACATTGCCAATGCTTTCAAATCCCACCAAATATTTTCAATGAGATTTAAATCTGGAGACTGAACTGGTCAACGAAGAACATCCCACAACAGATCCCTGAACCAAACTTAAATAGATTTGGATGTGTACTTTGGGATGATTGTCCTGCAG
>NW_015605750.1:0-541 GCF_001515605.1 Sinocyclocheilus anshuiensis | reverse complement strand
TCATGGATTTCACATGGTGTTTTGGCGTTTGAGTGACTTTGTTGGATGAGATCAATTTTAAGTAAGCAATAGTGAGATTTGAACTCAGATCTCCCAGATTAAAACACAAAGTTTATCTCTTGAGCCACTGAGTCTGTGGAGATACTGACTATTTCGAACAGGCTTTTATTGAGAGATTTGTTCTAAATTATGACTAACAACTCTGGGATTTGAACCAGAACTGTCATGTCTGAGATTGAAGCCTTCAACCACTGAGCCACAGAAGCTGTGATGTTACTCAATTGTTGTTTTTACAGTCATTTAGATTTTAAGATTATTTCAATGTAGGTTTAGGCTGAGTAATAGACGTTTAATGCATAAGTGGGATTTGAACACATCTCTGTTGCTACTTCACAAGTCAAAGTCTCATGTTTAGCCACTGCACCACTGTGCTTTCAAGAAAACAGATGGTTTACTATCGTTTTATCTTCTTTGTAGTGTAAATCTACCACAGGAAGCGAAACCAGGTTAAGATTATTACACTCGATTGTAATTCACAAAA
>NW_015605749.1:0-541 GCF_001515605.1 Sinocyclocheilus anshuiensis | reverse complement strand
GTGCTCTGGAGAGCAGCTGACCAACCTTGACAGGAACCTCCTCCACGCTTTCGTCCAACTGAGAGTAGACTATCGCTCAGCCCGACTGGGACGGCATTTCAGCTAATGACTGGCAGGGCTGCCCAATTACCGCACAGCCGGCAGAACTGCCGTCCGTTCAGAGCTGCGAGAAACACAAGTGGCCAATCTTGAGTGGCTTTTGAACTGTCTTTGTCTGTGATTCAGTGTGGAAATTAAACTTTGTGTTAAACGAACAAAAGAGCAACTGTTTCCAAGCCCAACACTTCCCAGGTTGCTCAATTTTAAGTTGCGTGTTTTGTTCTATATGCAGGTTTTAATGCGAGCGTAGTGTTTTGCTCATATTTTGTTTATGATATAATTTTAAAAGAATATATAATGAGGGTAGAGGGCTGTTTTGTACATTTTCCCCTGTGTCTTCGGCTTCTAATGGAGAGAGGATGATCATCTCCGATAGATGAACTGAGGTGGGCCACTCGAATGATTCTGCCACTGGACTTGGGTGGTCAAGAGACTCATTTTT
>NW_015605748.1:0-541 GCF_001515605.1 Sinocyclocheilus anshuiensis | reverse complement strand
TGATAGATCTTGATGCCATGCTCATCGATTTCATCCAGAATCTAGTATCCCACAAAAAGACGCATATAGCCAACAAACCAAACATATGATCATTCCATCTTTGGAAAGAAACCTGAATGGCTTACCCTGCGCTTGAGTCTCTCTCTCTCCCTCAGTGTCAGCGTATCTGCTTTAGCAATAACAGGAACGACATTCACTTTGTTGTGAATGGCCTTCATGAATTGGACATCTAGAGGCTTCATCCTATAAAATTGGAGCATGGGAAAATCAGCCATTTAAATCCAGAATAGAACTGTGTGAACACTTTAACTCACACCTATGACAGTGGAAGGTGTCATAAAACATGTCTTAGTTGAGTGAAATGTAAGAGCTCACCCGTGACCCAGAGGGGAAATGAAGTAGAAGCAGCAGTGCACACGGTTGTCCACAATGTGCCTGCGGTTGAGTCCACTCTCGTCATGCAGGTAGCGCTCAAACTGGTCATCGATGTAGGAGATAATGGTGTTAAAACTGTAAAAAAAAAAAAAAAAACAGCACATGA
>NW_015605747.1:0-541 GCF_001515605.1 Sinocyclocheilus anshuiensis | reverse complement strand
GCAGCAAACCTATAAGTATGTGTTCGTTCTTGTGACATTGCACACGGATTGAACTGATTCTCCCGGCAGATTGGTGGAGGATGAGGAGAGACGCTGGACCGATGAGAACATAGACATGGTCGCCCTCAAACACTTTCCTAACATCGACCGTGACAAAGCCCTTAACAGACCCATCCTGTACAGCAACTGGCTCTCCAAGGTGAGTGACCGAGCTGAACTCTTCTGGACATCACTGCAGACTCAGATACGACTGACCGCTTCTGCTGTTCTCCTGCAGGACTACGTTCCCGTGGAGCAGGAGGAGCTGCGCAACTATGTGAAGGCCAGACTGAAGGTGTTCTACGAGGAGGAGCTGGACGTTCCTCTGGTGCTCTTCAATGAGGTTCTGGATCACGTGCTGAGGATCGACAGGTACAGAGAGCCTGAAGAAACACAGCTGTTTATTTCACCCCGCTGACGCTTCAGTAACGTCACGCTGATGTTCTCCCTCCAGAATCTTCCGTCAGCCGCAGGGTCACCTGCTCCTGATCGGCGTCAGCGG
>NW_015605746.1:0-540 GCF_001515605.1 Sinocyclocheilus anshuiensis | reverse complement strand
GTTTGGACTCTCATTCTGACGGCACCCATTCACTGCAGAGGACCCTGTGAGCAAGTGATGTAATGCTACATTTATTCAAATCTGTTCTGATGATTAAACAAACTCATCTACATCTTGGATGGCCTGAGAGTAAGTGCATTTTAAGCAGATTTTCATTTTTTAATTGTAGTGTTACACAGTTTTACCCCCTAACACCATCACTTTACCTTGCCAGTGCCACATTACTTTTTTTTCAGGCTAAGCTATTTCAACTGAGAAAACCGCATATATAGTCCATTATGCACCACAGGTGTTGACACAAACATCCTCAAGCACATATTGTGTGGAGGACTACATGCTTGGCAATACAAAAGCACCAAGCTGTGCTGAAAGTTATCAATTTGGGTAATCTACCATTACTCTCACTCTCTCCGTCAGTGGACAATTACAATATTTATGAGTACAGGCTGAGATATAGAACGACGATTTATTCTACTACTTTATCTTCGTCCTCTGTTTAGGAGGTTTATTTTAATGAAAGTGCGGCAGAAAATCAGTCAA
>NW_015605745.1:0-541 GCF_001515605.1 Sinocyclocheilus anshuiensis | reverse complement strand
TGCTCAAGAAACATTTCTGATTATCAATGTTGAAAACAGTTGTGCAATATTTTTATAGAAACAGTGATACATTTTTTTTAACGAATAGGAAGTTTTAATGAACAGTATTTATTTATTTACTTTAATGCATCTTTGCAGAATAAAAATATTAATAAAAAAAACGCATCCCAAACGTTTATATAGCCTATGTCTATATGAATAAATCAAAAAGAAATAAAGTTAATGATTAATCAAAATGAAATACAAACTATATGTGGTGACTTTTGCTTTCGATAAAAACAGTTCAAAATTTGCTCCAGCACAACTTTTAATAATCCAAACAAACTTGCTTAAAAGAAGAAATAAGAAAATAAGAAAACCAGTTTGGGACAGAAATGAGTGAGCAGAAATGTATATCATAATTTTATGACAGAATCGATTTATATATTCTGGTAAACATTAAAAACCCATCAAGGAGTGAATCCAGCAGAAAGAATGAGAAAGGGAAAAAAGAAACTGACACATCTGAATATTTGGAGTGTGAGCTTGTATAGTTGAGTTT
>NW_015605744.1:0-541 GCF_001515605.1 Sinocyclocheilus anshuiensis | reverse complement strand
GAGGCTGCTCTTCCTGTTCCTCACCAGGTCTGACTGCTGCAACATATAGTCCAGCTACTGAGTCACACTGTTTTTAATCAGCACAAAGGTTAGCGTCTAGACTAGGGATGCTAATGATTGATTGTCGATAATTATTTGTGACAGTGACACTTATCGATGTTCGACTAAGCACAGTGTGTAGTTTTGGGGTTTGTGCGGTTCATGCACAAAACGTGCTGCAGACACATGAGGAAAATACAGGCGAGAGTGATGGGCTGGATCTCTTGTGCAAATAATTCACAATGTACAAATTATGCTTTTAATGTGATCCAGACTTTAAAAGTGCATAAAATATAAACTACAAAAACAGAAATAAAATGTTTTCCCCCAGTATTCCAGAGCATTTGTAAACGGTCAGAAAAGTGAATTATACTTTCCGCACAAGCAAGGATGTTGCACTTTTAGGGGAAAGCAGCAGTGGTGGTAGCGGTTAGTCATACTTCCTGGCCCAGCCCTACGTGCTTTAGTTACGTTTGGGATCATTTTACTTTAAATGGTGATA
>NW_015605743.1:0-541 GCF_001515605.1 Sinocyclocheilus anshuiensis | reverse complement strand
TAAAGACTGTGTTATTCAAGTACTCCTCGTTTCCTCATTCCTTGCGCCCCGAGTGAATTGTGACAGAGTGCAGCTTGGTCATACTACAAGTTTACAAAATGCCTGCCATAAATGTACCTCATATAAATATGCGTCAAAAATGACTTTGTTCTACACACATCAGCAAAAATCTATTTTATTTCATTTGTATTTATTTTTATTTTTAGTACATTAGAAAGTATTAAAAAACAAAATATGAAAATAAAACCTAGAAATGTGTCTATATTCTCTCTACATACAGTATTTTAGTTTATAGCAGTCTTTAAATGTCTGCTCTCTCACCATCAATTTATATAGCAAACAACTGATAATTCAAAAGTGAACAATTGTGTAAATATCAGCATTACATTCTCTTACTTGGGCTTGTAATGTCAAATTAAAATGTAAACACAATTATATTCCGACACTTTAAAAGGTTACACTTTATTTCAATAGTCTACTTCACACATTCTAGTTACTATTCGTAACTTTGCAACTACATGTCAACTAACTCTCATTAGAG
>NW_015605742.1:0-541 GCF_001515605.1 Sinocyclocheilus anshuiensis | reverse complement strand
TACATTCAGTAGTACACATCAACTATATTTCAAAGACATTGGTAGTATTAATGAAATGACATATAGAGCTGAACTTCACCCACAAATATATGTTTTCTCACCCCCATGTTGTTCACTTACTTTTTTTAGGATCACAAAGAAGGACATTTCGAGTTTTAGGCCTACTGTTAGCTCTTTTTGTGCCCATTAGATGAATGGGAACTGAGGCTATCAAAGCTTCGAAAAGGGCACAAACCATCATAAAGTAGCATAACAGTAGTCCATATTCTGAAGTACAAGGTGAAGTACTATATGAAACTATGTGATAATACTATTTTCTGAGAAATAGTTGAAAAGTATTTATGAACTTGGATCCCTGTGATTTCAGTGTCAGATTCTTAGACGTTTCTGTTCCTGTGGTTAATAATACGGGATTGTACAATGTGCTACAGTACACTGCAAGAATGGCAGTGATGCTTCCTACAGCATCAGGGAGCTTCACAGGTACGTTTTTGACCCAGATGCATATTTCTGCCCAGGCTGTGATAACAACATGCTAAAG
>NW_015605741.1:0-541 GCF_001515605.1 Sinocyclocheilus anshuiensis | reverse complement strand
AATACAACCCCATTCTTCAAAGCGTGATTTACAAAATTAGCAATTGATGGTGGCAAGAAAAATGTAAAACCCCTAACGAGCCCATCTTTAATTCTGACAGAATGTAAACCAACCTGATCAGCCAATGACTGTATAGTCTTCCATTGACCTAATATTAATCAGATCGATAATCTTAGTGATACCATCAATTTTGCACCTAAAGCACCCAATTCAGACACTGATGAGCTTTGATTAAATCATGGTGCATTTGTCCTTCAAAGTCAAACTTATTTACAGTACTCTTTATTAGTTAAACGTTCTGCTTGCAGTTGAAATGACTTTCATTTTGTCAAGTTGTGTCACATACACACTACAGTGGTGAATTTAACAAATGTTATGCTGTGATGCAAAACACATGAAATACCTTTTGGTAGATGATGTTTTTTTCTCACTGAATTTCGGTGGTTCATCTTTTGACCAGTCGCTCTTCACAGACACAGAGCTGAAAACATCTGAGCCTGATCTTTCTCTAAGAACACAAAGAACAGAGAGAGAGAGAGAG
>NW_015605740.1:0-541 GCF_001515605.1 Sinocyclocheilus anshuiensis | reverse complement strand
GTTGCTGTCAGATTTCATTGGTGATTTCAAATATGAAATTTAATCTTAAGTTTGGCAAACAGTTTTGGAGAATATACAGCGTAGAGCCGTGGAGTGGGTCAATATTTTGCAGGACGTATACGGACCCAGACTCGCTGCTGTTTTGTCTCTACTGTTCTTGCTGTTTCTATTGCCTTCGTTGTCTTTATTAGATTTTTGTTTTGGGTATTTGTGCTGTTTCTTTGTGTCAGTTGTTTGCTTGTTGCTTTTGGGAATATTGAAGGGTTTATTTGGTCGTTTTCTTTTCTTGTTAACCTTTTGGGTAATAGTGATCAAGACGGCTGATGTGATATACTGTCAGTGATTTACGAGGATGGTTAGTTAAGTACACCAATATTTTGCATACATCTGTAGTTTCCTTTCGTATCATAATTCCAGGTTTTGACCTGTATTTATTTTGCCAGTGCTGAGAGTTCTCCCTTTGGGCACCTAGAGAGATACGCAATTTATTCTTTGGGGTGCAGTGTGGAGCACGTTTGGTTTTTTTTGTTTGTTTTTTTTT
>NW_015605739.1:0-541 GCF_001515605.1 Sinocyclocheilus anshuiensis | reverse complement strand
AAAAAAAATCAGCTTGTTTTCCTGTGAGCTGTTCCATCAAATTAGCTTGGATAAAAGTGTCTGCTAAATGAATAATTACATTTGAATCATCAACGTAATCATAAGTCAAAAGCATTATTATTATTAATCATTATTAAAGCATTATTATTAATCTTGAACAGGACAAAGTAGTTTAACTATATGCACCACCATAAAGTCTTACCAACAAGACATATTTGCATTTTATTCATTCAGAGAAAAACCTAAGCCCGAACATTTGAATATTATGGCTTTTTGCTCTTATGACGTCATATGACCCCACCCACCCTGACCTAAATCAGAATAATGACGGACCGTCCAGTTGCGGGTCTAAATTTGGCCCACATTTAATGCTTAGAGACAGCGCCGACTCTTCGTGACCAATGAATGCTCGTGTGATCACAGCAGGAGCTCAGTGCATTTCAAATAATCCGGGCCTGATCTGGCAGAGACCTCAGCGTGGCATTGCGTCCCAGTCTGCAGTGCCACCCTGTCTGTCTAATTCCACGGGTGCGGCGGGGCC
>NW_015605738.1:0-541 GCF_001515605.1 Sinocyclocheilus anshuiensis | reverse complement strand
TCAAATCGTAAATATCAAACATGTTTGATATTTACAACTCTTGATTAGGCTGCCTCTGAAGTGATACCCGCAATAGCCAATGAGAGTGAGCAAGCGTCACCTACCGGATGTTTCGTGTGTCCCAGGCCTTAGTAAAACATTTCTTAGCAGTTTTGTGAACCGGTTTAAAGCAAATCTCTTTTAAAAACTCCTATTGATGACATAGAAGTGTTTGTGAATACGGCCCTTGTTGCTAAATATGTCTTCTGTATTGTAACACTATGGGACTCTCGCCGATTTTATCATTTGCCAGGCAAAAATGCCCTTGTGGAGTTTGATCATTGAATAAGTATCTCCTCAATACGCTGCACAAGTTGAGGTGTCATTTATGTGTGTTGCACAGACTGTGCAGAACGAGTTGCGCAAGTTTAATACTTGAGGTTAGAGGGTTCATAGTAACAGTGCTGCTTGCCTTAGCAAACACCTCTAATAATGGGGAAGCAGCCTGTCCTTAAAGGTCCCCTGAAATGCGTATAAAGACGCAGCGTTACTCTGTGTTGAC
>NW_015605737.1:0-541 GCF_001515605.1 Sinocyclocheilus anshuiensis | reverse complement strand
GCAAATACTTAAGTACCTTCCATTCCTCAGAATCCTGCAGCCTACCCTATTCTGATGGTACTCTCAGTCTTCTATTCGATGGCAAAAGTTGATATTCCTCATACAAAATATTGGAATTGTAATATATAGAATAGTATTATAATAATTAATTACATTTTAAGAGTAATTTAAGTGTGCTTTGTGGCCACTGTATAAAATGAAAATAAGAAATTAAGCTCTTACGTTTTGTTGAAACCGGATTACTGGTCGAAAGTTTGGACACCTCTGTGTGTTATTTATTATTAATAATTTGCCCATTTTGAATAATAGTATCAAATAAAATACATGTGTTGGAATTATTTTTATATTTGTTTACAAAAGTAATGTAAAACATTTCTATCACAACTATTAAAATACTTTTTTTAAGTGGATTAATTTATTAAAAAAAAATAATAGTTTGTTCACCACTGTAGCATTTCATGAAGTACAACATTTGAACTATTTGATTTTTTAAATTCACATTTATTTATATAGTGCTTTATACAATAGAGATAGTTTCAAA
>NW_015605736.1:0-541 GCF_001515605.1 Sinocyclocheilus anshuiensis | reverse complement strand
CAGAATAATTGGATGCTGACATGCCGCTGAGTGTTCACACAACTTCTGAATCTCTTGCATCTGGCTTTGCTCTCGTAGGTGTACACCAGGATGAGGCAGTGTGCAAAAACCGGTTGTTCTTCACTTTCTGTTTGCTGCTAATGAATTTATTCAAGAGGAGGTGGCAGACCGGCTTGTACACACTCTTCAAGTCCTGTGTGTGTGTTTGAGAAATTCAAACAGCACCAAACACAGGCCTGGACACTGAACAAATAAAGCTGACCTACAAGATGGCATGCGCTACACACACAAACAGCAGTGCAGTCGCCGCCACCTCGCAGCTATACTGAGCTTCCCTCTCCTGAAAACAACTCATCTATATCTATCCACCTACACTGGGATTCAAGTTACGTTTGCGTATTTTTCCATGTCGGAGTCTTTGCAGCACGCCGAACTTGTGTCACACAATCTGCCGAGGTCTAAAGGCGAAGCAAGATTATTAGAGAATGAAGCAGGTATGAGTTTAACTGGGAACATTTGCTTTTTGTCTCTCTGCAAAAAA
>NW_015605735.1:0-540 GCF_001515605.1 Sinocyclocheilus anshuiensis | reverse complement strand
AGAGAGAGAGAGAGAGAGAGAGAGAGAGAGAAAGCAATAACTAGTGAAGGCTTTTAGCATTTCCAGATCAAAGCATCTGTTTATGAACTAATTACAGGCATAAACTTGAGCAATTTGTTTCAATCGATAGCACTTACAAAGGTTCAAGAAGTGAAAATAGGAGAAGAGAAGAAAAAAAAACAGAAATATAGAATGAACTAAAAGAAAATAATCATAATTACAACAACTGTTTTTGATATGGTTGCATGTTTAAAAACAGTCATTAATAAATATGCTTTGAAGGGGAATTTAATTGACTTGAAATGTCAACCAGTTTAATAAAGCCTTATAACAACATGAACTGAATCCAGTCTAGCATGTGTGTGTTCTGATTTGCCTGTCATTTGTGACCTCAGAGAGGGAGGTGAGGCATTATGGGGATTGGAGTTCAGAAGATGAGAGGGACGGGGCATGTAGTCTGTGACTTCCCTTCTTTAATTCGAGGGGATAATTAAGTAAGTCCTCAAAATCTCCGCCAGTAATTATATCTCCTCACTGATG
>NW_015605734.1:0-541 GCF_001515605.1 Sinocyclocheilus anshuiensis | reverse complement strand
ACTTTAAACAGCATAAACACATTTCATTACACCAAATACACCAAACAATGTTCTTTTTAGCAACATCATATGACCCCTTTAATGCTTTTTGCATTAACACAACCAAAATGTTTTTTTTTGTTTTTTTTTTATTACGCACAAGGGTTAAGCGGCTTTAAAGATAGAAAAGAGACAAAATTGTGCAACATCAGATTATAGTCTACTCAACAGAGACAAAATTCTGCCACTTTTTATTGTTTTCAAAGAGTTCACTCACTTTTTCCATTAGAGGTAAAATAGCATTGCAAACATCTCTGAATGACATTCTACTGAAGGTAGAATGACATTTTTGTTTTACTTACCCTTTTCATGTATAAAATGAAGGCTCTGATTTCTAATGCAATAACGATTTTAAAGTCTTCCTGTAAGGTCACATTGTACCATTCATTGCCTATTAATGGTATGACATGCCCGTGTGCTCTTTCAGAAAGTGAATGGAGTTCTTGAAAGTCCCACGGGCACAGGTAAAACGCTCTGTCTGCTGTGTTCAGCGCTGGGGTGG
>NW_015605733.1:0-541 GCF_001515605.1 Sinocyclocheilus anshuiensis | reverse complement strand
CAAATTCCAGGAGTTCAGCCCAAACCTTTGGGGCCTGGAGTTCTTCAGGGGGAAAGACTACTACATTATCTGTGAGTATGACAGCGGATATCTGTAAACCACCCTTGCCTCACCGTTCTGGTCAATTACATTTGCTTGGGTTTGTTTATGTGGTTTTAAGTATCGGGAAATGTTGACATTGCGCGGTGAACTACATTAGCAATGTTTTAGTGAGTCGTGGTGCAAATAATAGCACATTTATACCACATTTGCTAGTGTTTGTTTACATCAGCTAAAATGGTTGTTAGTTCAGAGTTACAGAGACAGAAATGCTTCTGTTTGTGAGTGGCATTTGACCATGAACGTGTATGTACACAAACAAAAATGACTTCTCGTATTCGCTTTGCATGTGAGTTGAATTTTCACATTTGCGAGAACAATAACTGCTCACCTGGCCTCAGAACATACAGTTCAGGCTCAAAGCAAGCTGTATAAACAGCGGGTGAGGTGGAAGAGGAACACAGGGATCTACCAAATGGAATAAGGCGCACACACACACACA
>NW_015605732.1:0-541 GCF_001515605.1 Sinocyclocheilus anshuiensis | reverse complement strand
AGGGAGAGAGAGGAAAGGGAGGGAGGCAGAGGGTAACAGTCCAGCAGTAAAGGATGCATTAAGCAATTAAATTTAGGGAGCGGGCGAATGAAGTGAAGCGATGATTTCTTTTTCAGTAATTGCCTGGTGATCACAAGGGAGTCAGGCATAGGAAAGAAGGCAGCAATATACTGTGCATCAGCATTTTATATTGACAGTCTTTAACACGCACATGCACACACATATACAATGCTTTTTTTTTTCTTCTAGTTGCACAGAAACAGCCTTTCTTTCTGTGTGCATCTATATACACTAATGCATCTTATATATCAACCCACGTGAATAAACACACAAACATACCTTATGCATGCATTTGACATTGTCTAATTATGTATGCATGAATATTTGATGAAGAACACAGGCATTCTCAGTTTACTGTATTAGTCAGTGTGAATGGTGGGATTATATGAACAGTGCTCAGACTGGCTCATCTATGATTTATCGGGTGGCTATGGCGGAGCTCGGCTTGCTTTCCTGCCCGCTTTCAAAGCATTTGTCTCGC
>NW_015605731.1:0-541 GCF_001515605.1 Sinocyclocheilus anshuiensis | reverse complement strand
TGCCAGCTGCTGTACGTGAGTCAGAACGCTTCTGTCTTACAGCACGCAGTCTTTACAAGACCACTTGCTTTAAAGGGATTATTTTATGAGGGGAATTATGTAACAATTATGCTAACTAGAGGGTCCTTTTATTCTGAAGTTTTTGCTTATGGGTTTGAAACTCACTAATGGTCACAAGTGTGAGCTCTTTTTGTGATGACAAAGTCCACAGAAAGTGCTAGGCAGAAATAGCACAGTTCGATAAAGAAGTATATTGCTAGCATGCAAATTAAGTGTTTTTAGATAAGTCGTTTACTGATTAGCAGTGTTTGGGCAAGATGATCAGAAGCTCATCCTACTCTAAAAGAAAATTAGCAAAGCTCAAAGTGAATCAAGAACACAAGTAGCTATTTGCAGATCAAACATCGCTAAACAAACTCTAAACTATTTATTTATCATTCTCTACATCATCGGACACATATCGATTATTGATATCATCGGCCTTTGGCTTGCCATTTACAGTGTTGGGGTAACGCATTACAAGTAACGCGAGTTACGTAAT
>NW_015605730.1:0-541 GCF_001515605.1 Sinocyclocheilus anshuiensis | reverse complement strand
GCTTACTGCAGACATCAACAACATTTATTTTTACTGATTTATTACAGTCTTCACCACCATCATTATGCACGATAAACATCATGTACAAACATAAGTGTACATATTTCTGAATTTTCTGTGAAGGCAAAACAAAAGTATTTGTAACTGGGTTTTTACCTAAATTGCGGAGTGACATTGACATGGTGCATGTTCTCAATCTTCTCAATGTCTTCTCCAGAGCACACAAACACAATGCACTGCCTGCAGCTCAGGCTGATTTTAGATGGCGGTTCCTTCATCATTCCCTTCTGCTGTTTCTTCTTTATCTTCACCTTCTCCTCCATTATGGCCTGCATCTGAAACTCTCTGATCTACACGAAACCAAATATTGTTTCTTTTAAGTGTACACTTGGTATAGTGGAGTGTATTTTTTGAAGTAGATACTCACTTTCTTCTCGTAGTCGGCTCGATTCATCTTGCACACTTTGGCGATGGCCTTGCTCATCATTTTCTCCCGGTATTCGTTAACACTCTCTCTCTCTGCCACCCCAGATCCTGCCTC
>NW_015605729.1:0-541 GCF_001515605.1 Sinocyclocheilus anshuiensis | reverse complement strand
CTCAAGTAGAGTCAGTGGAGTCCTGAAAGGATCATTCATATTACATAACAAATAACAAAAAATAAATAAAAATCTGTATATGGCATTTTTGTTTTCAGTGAGGGACATGTCCTTTTTACAAAGGTTAGCTTTGTATTTTTGCGGTAGAGCCCTACTTTAAAGATAAACTGCAAAGCTATGTTGATATGCATGTGATGTTACAGCTGTAGTTTGTCAAACACAATACATTCAAAAATTCAAAGGATGCTCTGTGGATGTATGACAAAACTTAATCAGCCAGATCTCTTCCTAGAGTTTTCTCTCTTTTCTTGGGCTTCCTAGGAATGCATAATGAAACAAGGCTTGGCCTTAACAGCCAGCGGTGTACTTCAGAACGAGTGACTATGAAATCAAGAACTGAAGGGGTCTAGTAGAAACAGTTCTTGGCAGGTTGTCTAAATGGAAATTCTGGCTATAGGGCTTCCACGACTACTGGTCTGCAAGAGCGGTTGACTTGTCGGCTAGTCATTGTTTACCAAATGACTCTCTTCTTGCAGTATGT
>NW_015605728.1:0-541 GCF_001515605.1 Sinocyclocheilus anshuiensis | reverse complement strand
CACTGCATCTGCAAACATGTTGACTGTCTACATGAATGTCTCTGAGTCAGATGCAGGAATGTACACATGCAAAGCAAAAAATTCAGAGGGAGATCGAGAAACTAAACAAGAGCTAATTGTGCTGCGTAAGTAATAATCAATCAAAATTTAAATATGTAAAATTATTTAAAAATATATTTCAAGGACTTTTGAGGGGCATGAGATGCTTTAATTTACTTGAAAGCGAACAAACTGATTAACAGGACTTTGAGCATTACTTCAACTAAATAATTTGGATCTTTTTATACATCATGTGTGTATAGATGCACCTAAAAATGTGAGTGTAAGTTCTAAAGGAGAACAAACATTTGGGAGTGAGCTGACCCTTACATGTGAGGCTCACTCCAAACCTGCTCCATCCTCATATGAGTGGAAGAAACGCTTTAATGGGGCGAAAAATACAATCGGACAGGAACTACAATTTAACTCTCTGGAAATCACTGATTCTGGTCAGTACGTCTGTATTGCTCATAATTCCATTGGAAAAACAGAATCCCCATCT
>NW_015605727.1:0-541 GCF_001515605.1 Sinocyclocheilus anshuiensis | reverse complement strand
CTTAAAATTACTTTACAAATCAATAGCAAGAGTAAATGTTACAAGGTCCAAATTTACAATACAATACAAAATTACACCAAAGTTTCCCCTTTTATATAGACGCCTAATGAAACTGAAAGACTAACACTGTGTAGATGTTCAGCTAGATCTAATTGCTTTCAGTATGATATTACTGTAGAAATGTAGCAGATTCTTATCCAGTTCTTTAGATTATGTTAGGATTTGAACTTAAGTTTATCAGTTTTGTAAAGAGTATGTAAATGTGCAAACTGGCCTGTTTGTGTTTGAATGAGAAATACATTTATATATATATAAAGTTATAGATATAGTTTGTGAGCTTTAATATTAAGTGACAATTGTCTGTAAAGCTGCTTTGAAACAACATGGAGCGTAAAAAGTGCTACACAAATACAAAAAAAAGTAACTAGACTTGAAACAACTAGAATATTGATGCAATGTTAATTAAAGTTCCATGATGGAAGGGAAAAGTAAGGAGAGACGGAGTGTGTGTGTGAGTGTGAGTGTGAGTGTGTGTGTGTGT
>NW_015605726.1:0-529 GCF_001515605.1 Sinocyclocheilus anshuiensis | reverse complement strand
ATTTTCTCTTGTGGACTATATGTAAACATCTTTTATGTGAAATATATTGTTCATGTCAGTACTAAATAAAAAAATTAAAAGCATTTTGTATGATCCCTCGTGTTTTGGTAATATAATTAACATTTTGCAGATTGCAAGGTGTATGTCAAATTTGACCTCACTTGTATGCTCTATACTAAATTTAAGAAACAGATTCAACTTTATTTTAACACTTTGTCAATTTGTCATTTTGGGGACCTTCTTGCTGAGAGGTGACAGTGATATTTACTGAGAAACCAGAACTCAAACAGTCCAAGATCAAATGATCTGAGTTGTCTCCATTTATTTTTTAGCTCGTTACTCTATCGTATGTCAACAGTTCATTCATTTGTGTCTATTTTAAGAGAAACATCTCAGACATACTTGATACTTTAATAGAGGACTCCATGAAGTCTACTGAGTTATGAAAGCAGAACCTCTGAGCCATAACATTTTCCTGTTTTTAGTGTTTTTGTGTGTGTGTGTGTGTGTGTGTGTGTGTGTGTGCGTG
>NW_015605725.1:0-541 GCF_001515605.1 Sinocyclocheilus anshuiensis | reverse complement strand
TAAATTACATTTTAAAATATATTAAAATAGAAAACAGCTGTTTTATAAATCCTGTGTGATGTAGTGTGGCATTAGACTTGCCTTTTCTTGTCGGTAGGCTGGAGGAAGTTTGTGAGGGCTGTCTGTTTCTGGGGAGACCGTTTTAGTGTGGTGCTGGAATTGGGAGGGGCTGTCAATTTCACAGAACCTTCAGGTTCAACTTGCCCCCTGCCCGAGGAAGCAGAACCTTTCTTCATCCTCTGCTCAGGTTCAAGCACGCTCAAGCTTCCAGATGACATCACTGTCTCATTGACAATGCGAGTAGCGGAAGGTTCCGGGCCGAGGGATGAGGGTTTGTTTGTTGCCGACAGTGTGGAGCCCTTCTGTGTGGGGTGTGTCTTCTCTGGAGTCTCACCAACGGCACTGATCCCACTTGTAACCATCCTGCAAATGTGAACAAGGACTATTGGCACTACTGATTCTCACTATATGTAGAAACATTTTCAAACTCTGGTCCGCAGAGTGGTCTGTGAATCGATTGGCTTAAAAAAAAAAAAAAAAG
>NW_015605724.1:0-540 GCF_001515605.1 Sinocyclocheilus anshuiensis | reverse complement strand
GAAGTTAAATTAAATTAAAATAATAATATATTGTTATTTATTATTATTTGTTACTATTTATTATTTATAATTGTGTATTATTATTATTATAAATGTATCTACTAAGCTCCTCACATCAACAACAACAACAATAATACTAATAAAATGTATTATTATTAATGTTGTTATTATTATTATTATTATTATTATTATTGTACATTTATTTATTTAATTAATAATTTATTGTAAATTATTATTTTATAATAATTTATAAATTATAATTTATTACAAAATTTATTATTTATAATAAAGAGTGTATCCTTATTATTATTATTATTATAAATGTATCTATTATCTAATTATCTAAGTTATTTTTTTCTTGTTTTAATAATAATAATAATAATAATAACATTATTATTACTAATCAATGTATTATTATTTCTTATTTTTCTATAATAATAGCCCGATTCCTTTTGGTCTTGGTTCAGGAAGCACACCTTTAACCAGGAGTTTTCTGAAATATTTGATTTTCTGGAAACTTCTTAAGCCTCATTTTGGATG
>NW_015605723.1:0-541 GCF_001515605.1 Sinocyclocheilus anshuiensis | reverse complement strand
ACAAACACACACACACACACACACAAACACACACACACACACACTGACTATTTCAGTTCCTTTATCTGCATTTATACATCTTGACACCAGCCAATTTACTTGAATATCAGATGAATATTTCATGTGCATATGTGGAGCAGTGTGGGATTTCAGCATGATAGCCTGCTGCCGTGGGTAAAGCCTGGAGGTCCTAAGAAGATGAAGATGTTTCAAAACTCCTATGGAAGCCCAAAGGTATAATCCAGGTTAAATAATTTTACCCTGCAGAAGGGCTTGGGACTGTCATGGGAGAAAACTTGAATTAAAGAAGTTGAATTTAAAGAAAACTTTATGTGTGAACATAATATTCAAACTTTGTTCTTAGAGAAATTCAGAAAGGGATATATCACAGATTGACTTCCATAGTAAGAAAAAAAAAGCAATACTATGTCAATGGCAACTGTCAACTGTCAACTGTTTGGTTACCAACATTCTTCAAAATGTCTTGCTTTGTATTTAATAGTTGAAAGATAAAAGAAAGTCATATAGGTTTGAAACAACT
>NW_015605722.1:0-541 GCF_001515605.1 Sinocyclocheilus anshuiensis | reverse complement strand
CGAAAATTAACCATGGTTTTATTGTAGTAAAAGTGTAGTACGCATGTTTTTTTGGCGTATTGATTACTATTCTTATAACCACAGTTTTACTATAAATACCATGGTTAAACTATTGTTAGTGTAGCAAAACCATGGTTAATATGTGGTTACCATGGTTTTAGTTGTAGTAAAACCATGGTTAATTTTCGTAAGGGATTACGTGATGTTACCAATAATACCATGGTACAGAAACAAACATTCTTCAACCCATTCTTCCCATAGGTTGGTGAGTCATGCAGCTTGTATGTGGAAAGATTTCATTTCAAAGAGTCAAACCAATGCACCAAACCGAAGTTTTTTGGTCATTCAAACATTCAGCTTTTTCAGTAATACAAAACGGTAAATAATCAGCATAGTAGGCAAACATTTTTAATTCAACGCTACAATTACAGCTTATTTACGAGCAATTAAAACAAGCGTTTTTATCGTTCATACAGAGCACGGTTAGCAGTGGCAATCGTCAAAAAGTGACTCATGCGTCTTTGTTGCGTTATTTTGGGCA
>NW_015605721.1:0-541 GCF_001515605.1 Sinocyclocheilus anshuiensis | reverse complement strand
TCAAGAGCGACAGAAGACTTTAGCTGGTTTTCAATAAATGGAGAAACCTTTTCTTGTCATCCTGTGTAGTTTAACCAATTTGGATTTGAATGTGCCGAAGTGTGGGGAAACTGGTAGTCCTACTGTACGTGTTCTGTATTTGGAAGGAAAAGCTCCCTTTTCTCAGTAGGGAAGTTAACTTTACCTTTAAAGAGACCTACTGTGAACTTGGTTTAAGCTCAGTTTAAATTAAGTGAAGTCCATTGCCCATGATGCTATAACTTGTTCTGCCAATCGGAGTCTCTGCCCCAAATGTTCTTAAACACCCACTTCCCTGAAGCACTGCAGATATTCTGTATGCATCTTATGTTGTGTACTTGTTGCTTTCTTTGTTAGTAACCGCAAATGAGTAGTTTTAATTCTCCTTTTGTCACCAAATATAATTTATCATTTTTAAATTTGCTTCCCAATGTACCTGCTGGTACATGCATACTTTTAGATCAATGGGTATCTTAAAAGAAATGCACTTCCAGTTTTCAACTGAATTTCCCACTTTTTGGAA
>NW_015605720.1:0-540 GCF_001515605.1 Sinocyclocheilus anshuiensis | reverse complement strand
AGACCATGAGTGTGACTCCCAAATGAGGAGCGCACAAGGGTTAAGTGTCCTGACACTTCATGCAATCACTGTTTCACCAGTAATCAGCATAAATAAATTCTTTGTGTTTTTGTGAATACTGATGTTCAGCTGTAGTTTGTGTAGACCAGCCTCGTTCCTC
Organism: Sinocyclocheilus anshuiensis; assembly: GCF_001515605.1. Taxonomy (NCBI): domain Eukaryota; kingdom Metazoa; phylum Chordata; class Actinopteri; order Cypriniformes; family Cyprinidae; genus Sinocyclocheilus; species Sinocyclocheilus anshuiensis. The sequence goes on along the minus strand of NW_015605720.1, from coordinate 380 downwards.
CAGTGATGACAGAGATTATGTTTGGCGAGAACAGATGAAGTTTCTGCTGGTCTCTGTTAGATTAGAGTATCAGTGAAGGACAGATGATTCTGCAGCACTAGTGAGCTTTAATCTCTCCTGCCGTCTGTGTTACAGGTGGAGACACGTACGGGAAAGTACGTCTACACAACACCGTGACGTCACTCTTAGAGGTTTAGACATTAGTAAAGCTGCAGTGTGTAGAATAGAATAGAATGAACTAACTGTGCCATGAGACTGTAAGAAATGTGGTGTCAAGCATCTGAGTCACTGAGGAAGTGAGTTGGTTTCCAGAGAGAAAGGCCGCTCAACCATCAGTCTAACTCAGTGGTTCCCAACCCTGGTCCTGGAGGCACCCCAAC
>NW_015605719.1:0-541 GCF_001515605.1 Sinocyclocheilus anshuiensis | reverse complement strand
AAAATTGCATGAAAATCATTCTTTCTGAAAAAAATATATTTTTAATTGCAATAAATTAAATACAGTAGACCTAGAATAAATACTAATGTGAATTATACTTAATTTTTTGTCACATTATAGTGATGTGAATTAAATGTATTGTTCACATTATAGTGGGCTACTAAGAATTGGATTGTCATGTAATTAATGTCAGTAGTCCTAAAAATAGGCTTCATATTATTTTGGTGGAACAAGGACATTTCTTGACAGTTTTGTGAGATTCGCCCAATTAAGGTAGTTGAACATTTTTGAACTTTTCCATTCATCTGTTGTCCTTTCCACACATTTACATTAAGATTTCTTTATTGTTGTCATTAAAAACTCTGCTTTAATGAAATGCTGTGTGATTAGCTCATTACTTTTCACCTGATTATCCATTAAATGACCAATGTCAATGAATAGCGCTCTGGATTTTTGAACATTGGTTACATACGACCACTTTCCCACTTGACTAGAAGCCAACTAATCACAGGGCACTGGTTATCCTTTCTGTCATTAATTT
>NW_015605718.1:0-541 GCF_001515605.1 Sinocyclocheilus anshuiensis | reverse complement strand
AAATGTGCAGGGCTGGGGGTACTCCAGGACATGTTTGAGAACCACAGAGTTAGATACTAACAAAGCATCACAGACCGTTTGCCAGAACTGCATAAGGCCTGCCCTCTGCCATTCAGACTGTGATAAAGAATTTCTGTAGGCCTCCAGCTGTCATTGTGAGCTATTTGTGCCTATAACACCAATGCTGCTCACAAGAGAGATAAGACAAAGGACTGACTCCATGAAAGAAGTCCTCCATTGCAACGCTTTCAGCTACCTATTAAATCAATAGGCCAAAGGAAACTGGGATCACAGTACATACTGCTTTGTGCTGATAAGACGTACTGATATGGTGAAGGTACAACAACTTCAAAACATTTGCATGAAGTCCGTTAAGATTGAGAAACAGGCCAAAGGTAGAAAGTCCTGTAGATATAATGCTCCTGGTAAAAAGGGATCGACTGTTTGACGAGTGGAATTGCCTTTTAAATCTTCACGATCATCAAAAAGTGCAGGAGGCATGGCAAAATAATATCTGGAATTACTGAAATACACTTTAAAA
>NW_015605717.1:0-540 GCF_001515605.1 Sinocyclocheilus anshuiensis | reverse complement strand
GTCTTCACCACCTGGCTACTGTTGTAAAATGTTGAGAGATTCAATAAAAAAAATGTAATAAATAAATAAAATAAAAAAGACTGCAAGTGACGTCTGCAGCCAGAACCTCTTGGGATTTCAGAGATTATGGACTCTGTCCTCCGCTTCCGAAACATCATCTTCTGTGTCAATGTTGTTGAAGATCAAACAGTCAGTGAGACTAAAGAAAAAAGATGAGCCTGTTTAGTTAAAGACTAATTTCATTTCTCAGCAGTATCAACTTCTTTATTTGGCATGTTTTGAACATAAATGTAAAAAAAGAAAGAAAAGATGTTGAATAAAAATTTTAAATGTTAAATCACAACAGTTTATTTTCAACAATTGTTAAAACAAACATGTTAAAACATTGTGGTTAAACATTTTTAAATCTAATACGTTTTGATATTAATTGTTTGTAATATGTGATAAATACTGATATTGAAATTGTCCTGTTCATATGGAGGAATTAGAGGATGCCAACTGGAGTTTTTGAAAATCTTCACCCTGGCAGGAGTTTTCAAA
>NW_015605716.1:0-540 GCF_001515605.1 Sinocyclocheilus anshuiensis | reverse complement strand
TGCAGCCCTAAATAAAATTATCCCCCTTTTCTAATATATTTGACACATCAAGACATTTTACAGAACCATGAATAACACAATTGCTCCAGGATGATCGTTCTTCATACTATCTTCATACCCGTGTTATGCATAGTCTGCATAAGTTCTGTGATGAGTATCTCGTCCTCTGATTCTTCCTTCCTCAGCAGACCCAGTTTCTTCCTCATGTTGCTCAGATAGAAGTCATTGTATAGAGGCAGGTACTCATCCAGCACCTGTTTGGCCCGGTCCGGAGGTAGATCAGGTACCAGTGCTTCAGCGAGCCGAGCTAAATTCCAGCGGCAGATGGCCGGCTGGGCTTGGTAAGAATACCGGCCTGAAGTATCGGAAGCATTACAGATGAAATATGGGTCAAAACTAGAAAGAAAAAACAAGGAAATTAATGTTCATGAATGATTGCTCATTAATACAAATTATTGCTGAACAGTCGGAATAATGTTTGAGGTTTATATCAGACAGACTTTACCGGTCCATGAAGCCGAAAGGCCCATAGTCCAAAGT
>NW_015605715.1:0-531 GCF_001515605.1 Sinocyclocheilus anshuiensis | reverse complement strand
GTCTTCACAGGAAACCAGGCCAGTGTGAGAGTGAAAGTCACATGAATTATGCAGCAGGGACACCTGTGTGTGTGTGTGTGTGTGTGTGTGTGTGTCTGCCGCTGGAAGAGTCCGGAATGAGAGATATTTTACATTATATCTGCATCAATCTGTCAGGACAAGGTTTTATTCTGCATCTTTTTGCACCTTAACGGCAGGTGCATCGTGATAGGAGAGCTGTGCTAACAACAACTTTTCAGCATTTGTATGTCCTTCAAACCTTATGTGGAAGTGAAAATAATAATGCAGTTTGCTTTCCTTTTGGTAAATTACTTCTTTACATGCACAAACACGGTCTGTGTTTTTGCAGTCTATGTTTTATATGCCTTTCAAATGAAAGGGTGGTAATGTGAAATAGCATAACAATTATTAATTATCAAGTAAATGTGATTACGAGAAGAAATTCATTACAAAATTGAAAACGTTCATGAGCGATCTTTGCACTTGACACTCATTTACACCTTTAATATTTGTAGTATAAACGTTTTTTTT
>NW_015605714.1:0-538 GCF_001515605.1 Sinocyclocheilus anshuiensis | reverse complement strand
CACACACACACACACACACACACACACACACACACTCTCTCTCTTCCTCTATGACCAATCTGCCCCAGAATAGCATCTCTAAAGCCTCGTAATAGCAGCAGAGTTTCTGTGACCACAAGAATTATGTGTAAAATAGACAAAATACCCATAATCACCATGAGCGGCCCTACTGGTGTGTGTGTGTGTGTTTGAGTTTTCCAGTGCTGGTTAAGTCAGTCATGACTAGTACTAGCCCACCCATAACACCCTAGCAACTACACAGCAACACCCTGGCAACCACCCAGAACACCTGAGCTGCAAAAACGACTAATAGGTATTTTTGTTTTGTTTTCCAAGTATCAAAATTAAGTGGGTTTATGCTTAAAACGATAAACAAAAAATATTGTGTTAGTGGTGTGAGAAAAATAATATTATTGATATTAATCTATTATAAATTAGGGCTGTCAAAATGGCTGAAAACTAAATTAGACTTTTCTACTTAAATAGTATCAATATTTGAATTATATTTGAATTTAAAAGGCATAATTTCAGTTAGGGG
>NW_015605713.1:0-540 GCF_001515605.1 Sinocyclocheilus anshuiensis | reverse complement strand
TAACATATATTGAATATTTGAACTTTTTAGGGGTTCAAGCGCGTAGCCCTAAAAGTCATCAAGCTGACCAAACAGTAAGGTGTAGAGATTTGAAACTTCGAGGGATGGTAGCGTTCACCCAGTCTACAACGTCACCAAGGCTACAGTGATCAAAAAGGACAAAATCGCTCATCGTCTGGCAAAATTTTCTGCTATTGTGGATTTTTTTGAAAAACCTACTTTTGCAAACTAGTCCTAGGTTTTTCACCTGATCGGAACCAAATGAGTGCAGAAAGATTCTCTGGACAGTGAATATCAATAATTATCAAACAAAAAAAAAATATATTGAAATTGAAATTTAAATTTAGTAAAAATTTAAATTTTTACTAAAATTACTATAACTTTTGAACATAATGAGATATGTACACTAAACTTGATACACATATGTAAGATCTCAATCTGAGCTCATATGAAAAAATTCATTAAATAGTTAAGCAGAGCCGATCCTCCCTATATGCAAAATACGCAACCTGCGTAGGGCCCCCAAAACACCAGGGGGCC
>NW_015605712.1:0-540 GCF_001515605.1 Sinocyclocheilus anshuiensis | reverse complement strand
AAAAAAAAAAGCAAAGAAGCCACATTTATGTATTATAGAAATAAATAAAAAGGCCTGGAAATATACAGTGGTGCATAAACATTTGTGAACCCTTTAGAATTTTACATATTTCTGCATAAATATGATGTAAAAGGCCATCACATTTTCATGCATATGTTAAAAGTTGTCAAAAAGAATTCAATCAAACAAATCAGACAAAAATATATACGTAGTCTTCTTTTTTTCTGGAAAATGACCCAATATTACATATCTGTCAGTGGCAAAAGTATGTGAATCTCTAGGATTAGCTGTTAATTTGAGGGTAAAATTAGAGTCCATCTGTTCAGAGTTTTTATCAATCAGTGGAATGGCTATCAGGTGTCAGTGCATGCACTGTTTTATTTAAAGAACAAGAATCTGTCAAAGTCTGATCATGTTTGTGGAAGTGAATCATGACATGAACAGATGAGATCTCTGAGGCAGGGGCGGTTCTAGGGGGGGGGCCGAGGGGGGCCAGTGCCCCCGTGTCAACAAGCTTGGCCCCCGCTCTGGCCCCCCTAA
>NW_015605711.1:0-540 GCF_001515605.1 Sinocyclocheilus anshuiensis | reverse complement strand
ATTAATCTCCTCACTTACTCAAATTTGATTGCCTGTGCACCAATGAGGAAAATAAGCAACAATTAGGCATGTTGAGCTACACATTAATTAGCATGCCTGTTTGACTCTCCTCTGGACTGTCCTGTGAGGATCACGGGTGAGTTAGCAGACCTGCACTAGCCGGGGTGGAGCTGGTGTAGCAACAACTGAGAAAACGTAATTCTTTTGGATGCACAGTAGGGATGTTCATTTCGGTTATTTTTCCCAACCGACAACTGTATTAATCGGTCAAAATTCTTATGGTCGGTTAACCGGTTAAAATGAGCATCCCTAATGCACAGCATTGTAATCATGACATCTACATGTTTCCATCCTGGTTTATTATGGTTGTGCTATTTATTTAAAATTTTCCCTTAAACTGCATGTTAAAAGAAAAACTATTGTTGATCGTTTAAAGGTTGTCTTGTATGCCAGACAGTCTCTTTCTTGATTTATTTTGCCGCTGCTTGACCAGAACACCTGTAAAGTGGATTAGATGATGTGCTGCAATTAAAAAAAAAA
>NW_015605710.1:0-540 GCF_001515605.1 Sinocyclocheilus anshuiensis | reverse complement strand
GGAGGTCTGTGCTACTGCTTTTCACAGGTGAGACCAGACACTGCCTGCTTCCAAAAGAATCTGTTGGTTCCTTGCGACCAAGAACTTTCCTCTTTGACCTAGAAAAAAGGCAAAACAATGCAAATGTTTTATAACCGTTTACACCAGGGTTCCTCAAATCCGGACTTGGAGGGCCACTGCCCTGCAGAGTTTAACTCCAACCCTAATTAAAGACACCTTATGAGTTACTGATTTGAAATAAACCTCAGAACAGTGACCCTCCAGGTTTGGATGTAAGAGTTTATGATGGCTGGCTAATTAATCCATTTCCTATTTATGTTACTTTAAGAGCTACTGTTATTTAGTTAATAAATATATTAAATATGTTTTTTGGACAAAGAAAGATGATTTAAATTAGAAGGCATCACAGACAGATTTTTATCAAATGGTCAGCAATTAAATTAATAAAAAATAAATTTTTAGCAATCAATTTTGCATTTTTGCATTAAAATACATTTTGGGGGCAGTCGTGGCCTAATGGATAGAGAGTCGGACTTGTAA
>NW_015605709.1:0-540 GCF_001515605.1 Sinocyclocheilus anshuiensis | reverse complement strand
GAGTGGTCCGCGCAGGGCAGTTTTGCCAACTTTCCCTGGAGTTTTTGGACCAGTACTCCATATTTTGGGCTCACACACATACACACACACACACACACTTTTTTTTCTAGGTCAATATAATTTATACAATCTCCTCCAACATTAGAATGACTCTGTCTGTTCAGTAATGACACCCTCCACCATCTGTCTCCTCAATGACAAGCGTCAGCATTATGGTGTCATAATACCAGTAATACCACTTCATCCCTCAAATACTTAATGCACTTAATTAATATATTTGTAATATATTGCAATTATTGAGTACGAATTGTAAAATAAAGTTAAATCAAAAATTAATTAAAATAAAGTAATAATAAAAAAAACATACTCAATTCTGTTTTTAAATCGAATGCTGCTGTACACATATTTTCTTATCTATATCTATAGATCAAATTATAATTATAGCTCAAACCAAACTCTATACTACGGTGGCCGAGAGAGCTCAACGCGCTGCAAAAGAAAAAAAAAACATGCAAATAGAAAAAAACAACTGCAAATTAA
>NW_015605708.1:0-540 GCF_001515605.1 Sinocyclocheilus anshuiensis | reverse complement strand
ATGTGTTTCCTTTCCATACGCCCACACATTTTAATTGATATTTAATATATTCAAACTAATATAGCCATACCATATAACTTTTTTTCACCCATAAGTTTAGTGGTAAAATTGAACTTACCTACACCATCTGGTCTGTTACATATCATATCTTGTTTTCTGTCCTTAATATGTAGTATAACCTTTATTCGTGCCTTTTGTTTTCACCCTGGATCTGTTTTCAGTGTCTGTTCATGTGTCTGCCGCTGAAATAGCCACTTTGTGCCTATGCTGGGTATTAAGATGAAGACTTGTTCACTGTGGTGAGGAGTGTGTTTGTGCTTCGTATTAGTCCTTGCCTTCCTGTTCTATAGCAAATTTATTAATGTTTGGAAATTTATTTTTCAAAATATATGCCGTTTACACAGGTACATCTTTACAAGTGCCCTTTACCTAAATATCAGTTGTTTATGATTTACCAGTTAGAGCCATAATTACGTTGCCTCAAATTCAGGAAGTTGAGTCAAGTCACCTTTATTTATATAGCGCTTTTAACAATACAGA
>NW_015605707.1:0-540 GCF_001515605.1 Sinocyclocheilus anshuiensis | reverse complement strand
TGTCAGTCAGCTTGGTGCTGATAAACTTTGCTTCTTCCTGAAGTCTCACATACACAGTGCCGTCAGAGACAGAGTGGATGGGAAAATGAGGGCAAAATAGGTGGGAAATGGCCTTTGGGGAGTAGCCTCTCCCCTCACTGGGGTATTTATTCAGTATTTTCACAGCAGAAAGGGTTAAATCTATCTACAAAATGTTCGTTGTCATATAAAACTGTGAGAGTGCATTAACCCCTCCCAGGTCCATTTGTTATAGTTTCATTATCTATGCTGATCTAAGAAAATGCAATGATAGCATAGCAGTTTTATTACCCTCATCATCTATATAGTAAATGACAAGGAGAAGTTGTCACCGTTTCAATCTATTTTAGTAAGTCAAAAGTCCAGTTAAATGTATTTTTCTTCCTCTTAATCTGACACATTGAGACTGTAAAGAAAATATGTTAAAGGCAAAAAATAACTTTATCTTTTCAATACATGTTTCATGTCTTTTTATTAATTGCGATTTCACTTTTTTAACGTTAGTTAGAGTGTAATGTTGCT
>NW_015605706.1:0-540 GCF_001515605.1 Sinocyclocheilus anshuiensis | reverse complement strand
GATGACAAGGGGGTGAGTACATTATCTGTAAATTTTTGTTCTGGACGTGAACTACTCCTTTAAGACCTAAATTATTGTGTTTACGAGGATACTTGCAAAGATTTGCATTTCGCGCACATATAGCCAAATGAGTTCTCTTTCGCTGCTGATTGCATTTCACAGCTTACAATCACTTGTTTTTAAACCGCCATGCTTAAAAACGCATGCAAACGATTAGTTTTTGTGACAACTAGCACAGCAATGACACATGAGCATGTAACCGCGATATGACAGTTCAAAATCTCTACCGCTTGACAAATTTCTCCCGGTTAATCTTGTCTATACCTGTATATCGCCCACCCCTGTGGACATGTAATGCGGTCAAGACCTGCATGGAACTACTTTAACCATGTGTTTCCCTGAAAATATGTTCATCAACCAATCAGAATCAAGCATTCAATATCCCAGTAGTATAATGCACTTTTAAACCATCTGTACAACTTCTGTTGTCCTTGGGATTAGAGTTGTATTTATTTAACCCCAGGTCAGGTTTCCCATCTA
>NW_015605705.1:0-540 GCF_001515605.1 Sinocyclocheilus anshuiensis | reverse complement strand
TGCAATGAAATGCCATTATTACAGCTTTAACTGAGGGTGCTATTGTGCTTAGCACCCCCGTAGAACTGGGCCTGGTGTGTGGTACCTTCTCTGTAAGCTGTCGGGATGCAGGAGTTGTGTAGCGTGTGTAGATCCGTTCACGTTGATCACAAACAGTGTCACTTCAGGATTCTTCTGTCCAGCCTATCGTACACAGAGTGAAATGAAGTGAAATCAGTGTTCTGTTGTTCAATGTCAAAGCTGTAGAGATTTTTTTAAGATTTATTTTTGGCTGGGTTTTTTGCCTTTTTTTGTGATAGATAGTGTGGAGGAGATAGAAAGCGAAGTGGGAGAGAGAGGGGTTGGGATCAGGAAAAGTCCTCGAGCTGGGATTTGCACTCCGGACACCCGTAGCACAACGGCGCTTTATGTCAGTGCACTGCCCACAAGGCTATCGGTGCTGACAAGCCGTAGGGATTTGTAACTGAATGCACAAAACAAGTGACTTTGACTTTGATTTTGACACACTATTTCCCTTTTTTAATACTGTAAAGCTGCTTT
>NW_015605704.1:0-540 GCF_001515605.1 Sinocyclocheilus anshuiensis | reverse complement strand
TTCACTCAAGTAATGGAGTTGAGTACTTTGTCCGCCTCTGGTCTTTGCACTCTCAGTGATGTGATATTGATACTTTTACCTCTAATGTGCATCTATCAGTATAATGATGCTGCCTTGGACCCTTTATCTGTTTAAACTGACATGAACTCAATATTTGCTCTGTTGTTGTTGGATGTAGTGCTGATGGCCTTTAGAACAAAACAAATGTGATTTAGCTGTGAATAGATCATATGGTCATAACCTTGGGTAGATGCTGTCCAAATACACACAATGCAGGAAACTGTCAAACATATAAATCAAATCCAACACCTGATATTATACTGGATGAACAACTGTTTGCCAGCAGTGACAGAAAGACAACAGTAGACTTGCCAGGTGGCTCTAGTAGCTAATATTTTTAGACAGAGATGTATCAGCTGATAACTTCATATTGTTTGGGGGGGGGGAGATTTATTTCATAGATAGATGCTTCTCTAGTGCTGCAAATGGCTGACAGGGCTGTTCCCATGAGGAGGAGGACAGGCCAAATGTCATTGGTGT
>NW_015605703.1:0-540 GCF_001515605.1 Sinocyclocheilus anshuiensis | reverse complement strand
TCACAGAATAAGAATATGTGAATAACTCAATTTTGACAAAAAATGTCAGATAGAACCTTTTAATTCCAAGGGGACGAATTATCAGGTAATTATATAATCTCACACATTTATTTTGTGCACCGTTTTTCCATTTGCTTGAAATTGCCTTCATGTCCCTTAAACTACATTTTGTGCAATGTCTGTTGCAATATCTCGTGTTCAAAATAACGAACAAAAATCTTAAAATCAAGATTATCTACATTAAATTGAATTTAGACGAGGCCTACCACTGAAATGATGAGTCAAAATGAGGACATTTTCAACTAAGTTAGCCTGCAGGAGCTCTTGAATAACGCAGTTGTTATGATTATAGATTATTCATCATAGATTAGTTCTTATAATTTGTGTGAGTGTCAATCAAGACGAGCAAAGATTAAGGGATATTACACTAACTTCAAACTCAATTATATATTGTTTGTTTGCATGCTGAAACATAACACTTAAATGCATTTTAAATCAAAAGATGTTAACAGTGTGTCTTTCTACTTCCATCCTCAACCG
>NW_015605702.1:0-540 GCF_001515605.1 Sinocyclocheilus anshuiensis | reverse complement strand
GAAATTCACATACATACATCTCCCACATAGCCTGTGCTATGTAAATAGTGTTGGTTTCTGCTTAGTTGGATTTGGAGAAGGGTGTGGAAACTGATACGCTTTAGTAAAACAACATGTTTGGATCTAATAACTAGAAAAGTGCAGGGCAGGGCCGACGCCATAACTTGCACAATAATTTATTCAAAAACACAAAAAGTCATATACATTGATTTTCATAAACCTCTTCTGTGACGAGCATGTTCATTTCTAAATTTAATTTTGATATTTTTAGGGGGCAGAAAAAATGTCAGGGTGAAAAATATAATCTAAATAATGTCATGTAAAAAATCGAAATAAATAAATAAATATAACATTATATGAAAATTATATTTCAATAAAATCAAAATAAAACATTATGGTTGTCATGATCTTTATTATTTGTTTTATTTTATTATTCTTTTATTTGATAAATATTTCAACAAAGCTGCTTCACTGATTATTAATATTTGGAAAAATATTTATCCACTAAAAATGTAATACAAAAATTATATTTATAAATAT
>NW_015605701.1:0-540 GCF_001515605.1 Sinocyclocheilus anshuiensis | reverse complement strand
GTGTTTCACTGATGGTTGACAGAATGAATCGAAGCCGGTGCAGATGATGTTCCAGAAGGCCAAGTTTCCTCTGGCCTTCATTCATGATGTGAACTGTCAGGTTCTGGAGCTGCCGTATGCTGGGAAAGACCTCAGTATGCTGATCATGCTTCCCAACGCCATGGAGGACCACACCACCGGCCTGCAGAAGGTGAGACACCTGCACTTAGCTTTTATTACGACGAGTCTTCTGCTTAAACGACATTAACAGGTCTCTCTTGTCCAGCTGGAGAGCGCGCTGACTTACGAGAACTTTGTGGAGTGGACCCGAGCTGACAAGATGGATCTGCTGGAAGTGGAGGTGTCTCTGCCCAGATTCAGAATGGAGGAAACCTATGACATGAAGGCTCTCCTGGTCAGCCTGGGAATGGTGGATGCGTTTGACTCGCAGAGAGCCGATTTCTCCGGCCTGTCCCCGAACAACGATCTGGTGCTGTCTAAGGTGGTGCATAAGTCGTTTGTTGAAGTGAACGAGGAGGGGACGGAGGCGGCTGCAGCCAC
>NW_015605700.1:0-536 GCF_001515605.1 Sinocyclocheilus anshuiensis | reverse complement strand
GGAAAAGGGCAGCGGACACAACTCAATGTCAAACATCTTACTGCAGAGAGAAACAAAACAACGACTTCAGTCAGATAATAAATCTGTGCCTCCTCAAAAACAACCCTCTAATCTCAGAAGATCAGTGAAACAGCTGTTCACAAAAGAAAAAGAAACTGTGTGTGTGTGACAGGTGAGCAAACACATATGAAGCTCTTCACTGAGCAGATGGAGACCATGGAAACACTGACAGGTGTCACTATAGCAACACGTGTTATTTGACACGGAGGACACGTGTCTGGTGTGTCATGTACCTGAGGACCTCACGAAACTCCTTGAGCTGATGGTCAGGAACTTCAGTGCGAATCGCCTCCAGCCACTCGGGCATGAAACACTCCCACAGCGGCTGACTGATCACGTTATAGGGGATCAAACACAGGATGCGGTTCAGTCCTTCCTTCAGCTGCGTCACCGTGCTGCACGACTTATCCCAGTAAGCGCCCACCTGCGCAAGCGCAAACACACACACACACACACACACACACACACACACACAC
>NW_015605699.1:0-540 GCF_001515605.1 Sinocyclocheilus anshuiensis | reverse complement strand
CTGGGTTCACATCATCATCACACCTCCCGCCGAACCGAGAGCGAGCGCATGAACTAACTAACAGATGACCCCGCGCTCCTCCGTGTCTCCCGCAGTAGAATGACGGAGAGTGACGCTGCTGTGTTTCTCGAGCTCTGCGTTAATCTGAACGGACTTCTGCGCTGAGATCAGTCTGTGCAACTTCTTCAAATCTCTCTCTCGGAGTAACACCGCGCTCCTGCTTCCTAGTTGCATGTGTGGATGAGAAAGCGCTTCTGCAGACTCGGTCGTTTCTGAAAGATATGTCTGATTGATATGCGAAGAATGAACCCTAAACACTGAGCGGGTGGTTTTTGTCTCTCCGGCGGCGCAGTCCACAATTATTGACCGTAGTGCGGACATTCACACCACTGACAGAAGATCTCGGACATCTCAACACTTGCTCCACTGTCTGACATCAGCCGAGCCACAGATGCGAATGAAAGTCGACTAAAGCAAGAGGAATATACGTGTCCAAGTGTGCTGTAGTGATGCTGCAAGTGGAAATGATCATATTCGTGG
>NW_015605698.1:0-540 GCF_001515605.1 Sinocyclocheilus anshuiensis | reverse complement strand
TGAACCATTTATGTTAAATATGGTCTGAAAATCTACTGAAAGGTTTGGAAATTTGAGTCTGGAAAAGTATGGAATTTTAAAATGAAAAATGGGTAGGAACCCTGATAAATTGTATAATCCGAAATTAAGAAATCTGGATCATTTGAAATATTTTAATTATACTGGATAGATTATGTTCGTGACGTGAAAGTTCAAATAGGCAGTTTGTCTATAAAAAATAAAAAAAACTAGCCATAAACAAATATAATGTATAATACATAAGTAATAATAATAATCTGTGCACAAAACAAAACAAGCAAAAAAAACAAAACAGTATAAAACAGCTGTAGCTGACCAAATGGGTATGAGCTTAATATAAACTTCTGTTCAAAAGTTTTGGGTCTGTAAGAGTTTTTAAATTTTTGAAAGACGTTTCTCATTCTCACCAAGGCTGTATTTATTTGATCGAAAAATACAGTAAAAACGGTAATATTGTGAAATATTATTACAATAACTATTTCTATTTTAATATATTTTAAAATATAATTTATTCCTGTGATG
>NW_015605697.1:0-540 GCF_001515605.1 Sinocyclocheilus anshuiensis | reverse complement strand
CACAGAACCGGCTTTACTGACGAGATGAGCATGAAAATCGCATTTAATTTTTTGCACAGCCCTACTTTCAGAAACAAAATGATTATAATGCTATAACCAAAATGAACTGATACTATAACCAGTGCAGTGTAGCATCTGCTATTTGATCCATGCCCTGACTTTGAATACTCACTAATGTTTTACGCTGAGTTAGATTAGGCTGTAAGAACAGCGACTGATGCACTCAGAGGTTGTGGGTTTGAGTCCCAGCAGATTTGGTGTGTTCAGAGCTGCTGTTCTTTAGACCATGGACAGGTGGTTTATATCACACCATAGACAATGAAGGGGTCTAGTGGAATGAAGACAGAAAGATTCATGTCCTTCATCAAATGACTCCTGACATGCTTCTTGGACCACTGAACCTTTTTTTTGGTTCATGATTTCATTTTGTTTTTCATATGTCTGATTTAGATATTTAGAGTATGTGAAGATCCCTCACACAGAGCCGGTGGAGTATGAGTTTCGCTGGGGTCTGCGGGCAGAGAAGGAGGTGTCCAAACT
>NW_015605696.1:0-540 GCF_001515605.1 Sinocyclocheilus anshuiensis | reverse complement strand
CTGGGTAGCCCTACTGAGCTTCCTACCTCCAGTGTTTGACAGTATGCAGACAATGCTGCACGGTACTGTGAGAGGCTTCACTCCTGTTCCTGATCCTGGCATGGTGATCCTGAGCTTAGCTACATCTACCCTCATATATATGGTGTGGGAGATGGCCTTCCCACATGGTGGATCATCTAAGGGTACCAGAAATCAGAAGAAAGATGAAGAGGCCAAAGCACTCCTGATGAGGGTCATTCGATACTCCAGGCCTGACTATCTTCTTCTAGGGGCTGCATTCCTCTTCCTCAGCCTGGCAGCACTGTGTGAGTGTTTCTCATGGTTGAGGAAACTATAATATTGTCTGAATTAGTTCTTGATTTTAAATCCAAAACCTGATTTCAGTGCATCTTTTATCTACATAGAAGAAACTAGATCCAGAGTAATACAAAATAGTTTGTTTTTTTTTTATAGTTGAGACATTCATCCCATACTGCATTGGCAAAGTTATTGACGTATTGAGTGGAAAGTACCAGCACACCAATTTCTCATGGGCTATTG
>NW_015605695.1:0-540 GCF_001515605.1 Sinocyclocheilus anshuiensis | reverse complement strand
CCAGTCCATCAGTTAACATCTGAAGAAGACAAAAGCTGAAACAAAGTTTTTAACCTCAAACTGTCACTTTCCTTCTAAAGCATGAGTTAATAATCCATAATAACACTCCAAATCTGATGAAGAAACAAACTCATATCTTGGATGGCCTGAGGGTGAGGATATTTTCTTTTTTGGTTGAACTATTAAATATTGCTATTCAGAGTTAATTTATTTTTACCTCAGTTTTAAATGATTTTCAGTTAGTTATTTTAGTGCTACAGCTTTAAAATTATTTAATGAAGTTGCATTGCAACATTTCTAATGTTTGTTTTTCATCTAATTTATGTATTACTTTAGTTCAAATCAACAAAAGGCTTCTAATAGTTTTAGTGTCAGATAGTGATGACAACCAGGGTTCGGACTCACAGACGCGCTCCGCACAGGAACGGGACGCTGAAAGGATTGTCAGAACAAAGCAGCCGTTTCCGGATCAGATGCCATCTGCTGCCTCTCCAGCTCGCACAATTACAATAAAGAGAAATCTGAAGCGAAGATCACCCT
>NW_015605694.1:0-540 GCF_001515605.1 Sinocyclocheilus anshuiensis | reverse complement strand
ACAATGCTGAAAAAGCATTTTCAGTAACAATGTTTGGATTTGAAAACAAAATAATGGATGTTGTGTTTGTAGTAAATAGCCATGGATCAGAGTAGTGGACTCCGTGCTGCTTCTGCACCGTTTACCACACATGGACTGCATGCACACTGCAAACGGCTATCTGTGAACCTGGTGTAGGCCGCCTCATACAGCTCACGAAATCAGGCTTGTGCTGTGTGTAAGCTGCTATTGTGCAACAATTGCACGATTGTCAAAACAAAAATGCTGTGCATGATCAAACATTTAGGTGAGATAAATATATAATTTTGAAAAATGTCTAAAAAATGCCCCCCTACACCCCTCAAATTAAAAAAATCCCCTCTCACAAGTCACCTAAGAGGGGGATTCATTTTCAAAAATGAAATTCAGGCCCTGAATAAATGTATAAAAGTCTTGATTGGATCATCACTATAAATCAAGATGGCGCCGCAAATGGCAGCCAGGACGCTGAGCTCAGCGATTCTTCTATTGTTTTTGTTTGTTTGTTCTGTGTTTTGTCAT
>NW_015605693.1:0-540 GCF_001515605.1 Sinocyclocheilus anshuiensis | reverse complement strand
CCAGATCTACAGAGAGAAGGACAGAAATCACATTCACAAACTCATTTCAGTCAACTATTTATTCATAAATCCTGGTCAGATCTGCACTGAAATGAAAGACTGAGTGTCCTAATTAAATCAGAAGAGCTGTCTTTCATTGTCTTCGTGTACATATTTCCCACAATCCCGCAGTAATGAAGGTCATGTGTGATATAAATGTGATGTTTACATTCACACAGGTCTAATCCTAATGATGGAGAAACAATGCAACACTGTACACTTTATAATAGCAGTAATTAACGTCGCACATGTGGCTTCTGTCTTTACATTGTCTCAGGCTCTTTCTTCCTAAACGCTGCATTGAATCGCCCACCGCGAAACTCCCGAAAACCTCTCTCTGCGCTTCCACAAATTCTCTCCCACTCACAATGAGAGCTCAATCAAAACACGCTCAGCAAACTTCACTTCAAAGTGGCCCTCGTGATGCCGGCGCATGAAAGACGCACTTTTTGTTGAGACTAGGGCTGCCCTCGACTAAGGATTTTTCTGGTCGACTAGTAG
>NW_015605692.1:0-526 GCF_001515605.1 Sinocyclocheilus anshuiensis | reverse complement strand
GTGTGTGTGTGTGTGTGTGTGTGTGTGTGTGTGTGTGTGAGTCTCGACACAGAGAGGAAACACACATTTTCGTATCAGTGGACATACACATGTAGACACATGCTCAAACACTAGAATAGTCAACACTAATATACACAACACCATCATTCTAATTAGAAAACTGTTCACTTTTTTGCCCAAAATCCACAGTTATTGGTGAATCAAATATAAAAAAAAAATTAAAAAAATAATCTCTATTTATTTATCTCATTTCTCATTTTTATTTAGTTTAACTAAAATAACTAAAACTGAAATAAAAATGAATAAAAACTACTACAACCATAACTAAAATGAAAACAGGAAATATAAAATAAATACTAATTCAAACACTTAAAAATTGTATAATAGTGTCTCAATGGTGTATAAATGAAAATATGACATTAAACATGCCTGAACCTTTTTAAGTGGACCTAATTTCTTTGGATTCACACTATACTTGGATCTGGATCACTTCAGTTAGCTTTCCATTCACACTGTTAACAAATAT
>NW_015605691.1:0-540 GCF_001515605.1 Sinocyclocheilus anshuiensis | reverse complement strand
ATGCAAGCCACCTAAAGGAAGAAGATAACATTCAGTAAGAGTATGCTGTGTTTATACATATGCAGAGTCTGAGAGTATGCATTTGAATTATGTGTAACCGTGTTGAGATACTAAATAGATTATTTGGATTAGGATTGATTAAATTGAATTTTAAGAACCATTTAAGTGAGAGAAGAAAAACAAAAGGTGAATTAAAAATAATAATAATCATGTAAAAGTAATGGTAACCAGTTGAAGAATTTTAAATATACAAGGTCCCTTATACATAAATACACTACCAAAGTACTAATCAAAAGTTTAGGAATGGTACTTTCTTTTCAGCAGGGATGCATTAAATTTATCAAAAGCGACAGTGAAAACATTTTTCATTGTTAGAAAAATTATATTTTATATAAAAGCTGTGCTTTTGAACTTTCCGTTCAAAGAATCCTGGGAAAAAAATATATCACGGTTTCCACAATAATAATATTAAGCAACACAACTTTTTTGAACATTGATAATTAGAAATGTTTCTTGAGCACCAAATCAGCATATTAGAAT
>NW_015605690.1:0-540 GCF_001515605.1 Sinocyclocheilus anshuiensis | reverse complement strand
AATTACTTAAATCAAATTCCATACTTTTCCAAACCCCGTAGGAACCCTGTTACTATAAGCTTGAGTGAAAGTGAAAATATAAAAATAAAAACATTCCACATAAACAAATTATTTGGTCTCTAAATGCACTATTCCATTATGAAAAAAACAAAAGTCATAAAATAGGTTACAACTAAAAGAAGGCCCTTGTCAAGAGTGGGCAATGCATGAATTCAAATGCATGGTAACTGTACACGCAAAAAATTTAATTTGGGTAATATAATGATGTGGTGTTAATATGTACAGAAAACTTACTTGGAGCATTTATAAGCATTGTCCCCATCAAGTTGCTCAGGCTTAACAAATTGCTCAAATGCCTTACTGAGTGTCTGAGCCGTCTGCAAATAAACATAAAAAAAAAATCACTATTGTAACCTCGCTAAAAATTACTTGCTTCAACTGTAAGATAAATTTGTCAAGAAACCTTTCAGTCACCTTTATCTCAAGTGAAATATCCAGGTATGGGTCAAAAGTATCCGAGACTGCTTTGCAATTCAAACA
>NW_015605689.1:0-540 GCF_001515605.1 Sinocyclocheilus anshuiensis | reverse complement strand
GGACGACGAGAACGTTACCAAAAAAAAAAAAAAAAGGGAAATCAGAATGCACTAAATATCTAATACAACTTTTCTACAAGAACATTTCTAATATAAGCGATAACCAATATATCATGCATCCCTATTTTAATATATGTTATACTAACAAAGCATGAGTCATATACATAAAAGCATGATTCTGAGAAAAGCTGGGGATCTGACAATAGGTGGCGCTATAAAACATGGCAAATATGAACATTTACTGTGTGTGCGCACATGTGTAATGGAGAAAGATGGAGGCTTATAAAGTTATAATGAATATATAAACACCACAGTCAGTCAATCTCAACAATCCGTCTTCAAGATCACCGGCAGACTGCGGGGACCCTGGAGTGGGAGGGATAATTGAAAAAAATGACAAGGAGACGACTAGAGGAGACATCACACGCGAGCATCCATGCACACGCGGGACAACATTCTAGCGCTGTTTACCCCCATCAAAAAGAATTACTCACCTCAGCGATGGAGGACTGGTAGACTGCCTAACCGCAACCCACAACT
>NW_015605688.1:0-537 GCF_001515605.1 Sinocyclocheilus anshuiensis | reverse complement strand
GGTGGATCTATCCCCCCTCCACCTTCTCCCTGTCCAAATTCCCACAGCTAATGAACCAGAAGGGCTTCGCAGGAAACAGAGGCCAGATCATCAAAATTCCCTGCTTTGCGCTGCCCATGACCTTTCCCCCCTCCCCAGATCCTTCGGTGACGTCCGGTCAGGTTTTATTGACAGAGTCTGAGCTGAAACTAAAGGGCTGCCGAATGCAGACTATACCGTTTGTACATTAGCATGCGCTCTGAAAGCGCATTAGCATGTATAGGCGTGTTACGGCATTCTGTACCGAAGTATTTGACATTACCGTCCAATCGCAAAGACTCCCGGTCCACGCGAGGGTCTCGAGGGTGGATCGTGTCTGGTCGTCACCTGCTCGCTGTTAACTGAGAGTATCTGTTCCACCTGCCACATGTGCTCACGTTCTACCTGTGGCCGGAAAACACCTGCCACCCAGTGACAGGAGAACTGAAACACACCTGCGCACAGCTGCCACCTGCAGACACACACACACACACACACACACACACACACACAAACACA
>NW_015605687.1:0-540 GCF_001515605.1 Sinocyclocheilus anshuiensis | reverse complement strand
TCTGTTTCTTGACAACATGAAGTAAATCAGTAGCTTTTTCTTTTGAGCTCATTCATAGAGCATCACTTGTTTGCCGAGGTCTTTTTTGCCTAATTTAATGTAATTAATATTCTCTGTCTGTAATACATTCAAAATACAAAGATTAATTTTTTAAAAGTACACACTTATTATACTGACTATGTAATTGTCTGCACATAACTATTTTACAAATATATGCACTATAGTGGTCTAAGAGATTTGGACATAAATCTGAAGTGTTGCAAGTCAGCAGTTCATTGATTTAATGTAATTTATTTTTACATTTTCAAGTAATTTTAAAGTTTTTGAGTTTCTAACCACATTAAATTCCACATTAATGCAGATATTGGATGCTTTAGTTAAAGCATTTGATTTTTGGCCATGCAAAGTTGCTTCACATTCAGTGCTTATCTCTAAAAAGCCGTGATTGTTGTAATATACAGTGCTATGATGTTATAAAGTTGGTGTTCTCTCTCTGTGTTCACAGGCAGTAAAGAGGCTGCGTTCACGTACGCCATCATC
>NW_015605686.1:0-539 GCF_001515605.1 Sinocyclocheilus anshuiensis | reverse complement strand
ATTGACCCTTATGACTGGTTTTGTGGTCCAGGGTCACATTTATACAAATATCTGCATGCTATAAAACATTTGTAAATATTTTATGTTTTTTAGCTGTATATATGCCATAATGTTTCGTAATAGATGTTTCAATACATCCAAATTTCAGCATCAATCAAAATGTGCAAAAATGTACGTTTTGTACCTGTAAATGTTACGTACTAATAAGTACGGATAAACAAAGAGATCAGGCTGGGATATCAGTATCACCAAAACGGAGACAATGAGAAACTCTGATTGGCCACCATAGATCTCCTACTGTGGACACTCTGTTGAGATGATATCAGTGTGAATGAAATTGAGCAATGAGCTAAAACTCTCTAACAGTGTTCAGCCATACCTTAAGGTTGCAATGGCTCTCTTCTGGGGCGAAGGTCTCCCAAGCTGGGAGCAGTATCATTAATCACTTTTACTTCTGTGTTTACCTTTCCTGGTTTGTTTCAATTACTCTTAGAGGGTTCCAACTTCATGAGCCATGCTACTGTTTTCCCAGAGTTAAG
>NW_015605685.1:0-540 GCF_001515605.1 Sinocyclocheilus anshuiensis | reverse complement strand
GTGTCCGTTCGCTCCCGGCCGCCGGTCGTCTACGCTAGCGGCTCGGCGCACCGATGCACGGTTCCTCGTGGGCATCAGCAGCTGCTGCAGTTTCCCGGCCAGACCGCGGCTCGGAGACAACACGTTGTTGTAGTTTTCATCCACCGACTTTCTGTTCAGAGTCTCCCTCACTTCCACCGACCTGCAGAATGCGAGCGAAACAACACAAAAACCATCACCTGTTAACCTGTCACCAATAACAATCAAACGGAACGAGCTCCTTTTTGAATTCATGCAATAGCTTGTTTCAAAACAAGTAACGAGTTTATAAATATATTTGTCAGTAAATAAGTGTCTAAGTAAAAACCAATCAATTTCATTCTCCATTCCAGCTGTTTGTGAACTCAACACACCTAATCAACAGTGTCTATTAATCCAGTGGCTCTCAAGCGTTCTCCACAGCCCCTCATGATCCATAACAATATTTCTTCTGCTTCATCAGTTGCAATTAATTAGCAATTAATGCAATTGCATTTATGTATATTTATTTATTTACATTTT
>NW_015605684.1:0-540 GCF_001515605.1 Sinocyclocheilus anshuiensis | reverse complement strand
ATCACACACTATCAAATTTAAAACACATTTAAACAAGAAAGAAAGAAAAAAAACATGTATAGCAGCATGTAAAAAAAAAAGTTTCAACTCTTTACACATCAACATTATCACTACAGTTAAATGAACAGCTAATCTCGATTCATTTAATTCAGTCCTATACATGTGTAACACAAGCCCTTCTTGTGCCAACTGCTGAGTCTGCTTTCTTTCTTTCTTTCTTTTTTCAGAGCTCCCGATTGAGCAGATTGTCTGTATTTTCCTCTGTTTTTGTCTTGTCCATCCTCACACCGTTCCCTCTACCGCAGCGCTGAGGGTGAAGGAGAGGGGAGTTTAGTTTAGCATCTTCTCCCGATGTGGAATCATACTGTAAGCTATCTGACACGAGCTGCTTTCCACTTACTTTCTGACACAACATAGATACAACTAATGTAAAATAAATAAATAAATAAAACAGATTACTGGCGTGTTTTCCAAGAGAACACTCTTTCAGTTTTGGGTAACACTTTATTTTAAGGTGTCCTTGTTACACATGCTACATGT
>NW_015605683.1:0-540 GCF_001515605.1 Sinocyclocheilus anshuiensis | reverse complement strand
TTTTTAATCACTATTAACGCAGAGCAATTTGAAATGTCTGCATACGGCGTTGCTGGTCCCAGTGCATCGAGTTGTTACCACAAACAACAAATTATACGACCAATTAGTCGTTGCTCAAATGGCTGGAAACATTGTTTAACCTTTGATACTTCAGAAAGTCGTTAGCTGTCAGAGGTCAAACGGTGTGCAAGCGTTTCTTTCCTCTACCATGGGATTACCTAAATCACGCCTTGAGAAACAGCAAAGTAGAGGCTGCCAAACACGCTTTTCTGTAGTAGGCTAATCTATTTCAATAACGGCTCACTTTCATTTACAGTGTTTATGTAAGTTGAATTACGTAAACACTGAGAATTACATCCATAACCTACCTACTTGGCTGCCATCAAAAGGGCCGGTTGCAACTGTAAGACTGTACCAACGTTACTACTCCTTAACATATTGTTAAATAATTGTCTTTTTATTTAATTATTGCTTAAGTTACAAATAGTGTATATGCATTTGCATAGATGTAAAAATATATGTAATTGCTCTGTGTTATTT
>NW_015605682.1:0-540 GCF_001515605.1 Sinocyclocheilus anshuiensis | reverse complement strand
TGTATTTGTGATCAAATAAATGCAGCCTTGGTGAGCATAAGAGACATATTTCAAAAACATTTTAAAATATCTTACTGACCCCAAATGTTTGAACAATATTGTAATTGAACAAGTTAACGAATATAGTCATGCATAAAAAATACATGCATCTATAATATAAAACAATATACATTGATTCATGCTTTTTGTAATGTCTGTTTAATGCCTTTCTTGTTATATCTTCATTTGGCTTTTTTAGTAGTATTTTAAATTGTGTAATTCAATAATTATGTATTTAATTCAGTTAAAAGTTTTTAATCTATTGACAGCCCTAGTTCCTACTGAAAAATTGGAGTGATATTCTGATTCTTTTCAAACCAGCTCTAACAGGAAGTGGCCTCTGTTTAGACAACAGCTGTGACCGCTGTAAAAAAATGAGATTCAACACAATCTGTCGCTGTGTGTGTTTGTGTGTGTGTGTGTTCACGTGATTTAAAAGTACTTAATCAGATCAAACACAGAGTTTCCCTCCCCTCCGTGGAAAGACAGCCACACCCCTCG
>NW_015605681.1:0-540 GCF_001515605.1 Sinocyclocheilus anshuiensis | reverse complement strand
ATATTACATTTGTTATCATGCTGATATCTGGAGAAAAAAACGGCACTCTTCATGTGATATAAATTAACTATATTAAATTATATAAATATAAAAGACATACGGGGCATTTTTGCCACCTACAATTTAGAATGCCTTAAATTTGGATGATTCTAAATGCGTTTTAATTGACTAAATCACGATGTGCATGCTGTGTGTTTTTGTGATATACTCAATAATGTCTGTTTGCACATCGTAAAAACACTTACCATTATCTCAGACAATATACTGTATGTCGCATACCCCAGCCTCGACTTGAGTGGAAAATGAAATCATCTGCGGTTGTGCGAGCAGTTTTTTGCACATGAGCAAAGGTGTTTTTTAGTAGTCTTAACTTGTAAGCACCAGACCACTGATTCGTCAAACCTGCTTTCTTGCATTCTGTGTTCCTCCTACTTTATTTTGTAGTAAGTAATGAATATGCTTTGGGGAAATGTATCTGAGTAAAAGTATACATTATAATTAGGAAATGTAGTGGAGTAAAAGTGAAAGTTGACAGAAATA
>NW_015605680.1:0-540 GCF_001515605.1 Sinocyclocheilus anshuiensis | reverse complement strand
TATTGTATTGTATTGTATTGTATTGTATTGTATTATATTATATTACAATTTCCAAACCATCAGTTGGACAAACAATTGAAACATTTACATGTATCCCCAGGTTTTAGGTAATTGCAGGAGCCCTGGAAAATTTGAAGTGTAAGTCTAAAAAGTCACTTTTGATAAAACATCTGCAAGATTACTTACAAACTCAAAGAGAAATTCTTCACATCAGTCATGTTTAGATCAGTACTTAAAGAAAAACAATTCGACTAAAATACAATACACTAGAACTGTGAGCCAGTGTTGTGATCATTGTCTACTACTATTTCATCCTTCTGCATAAACCATAATAAATCCTGGAATAACACCAGCAATATCATTTAGATTTCCAGTGGTGCTTTCAAGTCGCTCACTCAAAGCATAATGCATGTGCTAACAATTTCATTTTAATATCAAATTCAGACAGAGCACTTGGCTGTGCTCGGTAAGTTGGTCTCGGTTAGCCACAGTGAAAGCGGATTAGTGCTCTTTCCAGAGAAACCTGGGCTAACATCTGCC
>NW_015605679.1:0-540 GCF_001515605.1 Sinocyclocheilus anshuiensis | reverse complement strand
CATCTATGTCAGCAAGCGGTTGTGCAAGGTTTGGCTGCGTCACGAGGCGATGATGGACATCATTTCACGCCTCGGGCCTTTCAATGCCGTTCACTTTGCAATCCACAGGGCGAGGCTTGTAGGAGGTTGCCGGAGCAACAAGTTTTCACATGAAGTGATTATTGTTGGAGGAACAAAAGATATGACTGCTTGACCTGAATATAGGCACAGAATAAACATGTCCTCATCAAACAAAGTACTTAACTACCGATGCAATGTGACATTATAATGAATTCTGGGAAATAAATCTATTTGTTTAATCACGTGATTTTTGCGTGATTCATTGATTTGAACTTGAGATTGGTTTATCAGTTGATCGCATACAGGAAGAACACCTGAAGGGTTTTGCTGTGTACGTTTATGTGTGAGAGTATTCTTTCATGGGAGAGTGGCAGGACTAAATCTCTCTAAGCTTTGAAAAAGTATGAGAGCAAAACAAGAGCACAATCCCCCCTCCCCATTCCAGCTTATTAAATGTGCGGTTAACCTAAAATAGCTGTT
>NW_015605678.1:0-539 GCF_001515605.1 Sinocyclocheilus anshuiensis | reverse complement strand
GATAAACATCAAATTTTCATTTTTGGATGAACTATCCCTTTAACACTTGATATTGTCTAAAATACTAGGTTGAGTCCTATTGACAACTTCCTGTTAAATTGGTTGTGCACACATCTTTGCTTTGTGCCGAAGAGAAGACAACAGCATCAATGAGCAGGTCTACCCCAATTTCCTATGAGTCCTTCACTATTGTGACAATAATAACATGTGCTCTTTATGCAGTAGCTATTACTGCCCTGAGCAGCAGGAGATCTTGCCAAGACCAAAGCGGCTGGGATGAGAGCATGCGTAGGCGGTTTACTTAACTCCACGCAAGCTACATCCCCGCCACTTTCCCTCCCTTCCTCCTTCTTGAAGAGGGCTGTTCCTGCTTTGCCACTTTGCCCTGACAACTGACTGCTTAAACGAGTGCATGAAAATCGGTGCCTTGCTGGTCTCCATGACAGACCGCACATAATCAGTGTTGAGGTATGTAATTACAGCTGTCAGGCCCATCCGCTGTAATTGATGCAAGTGCAAGCAGCGCTTGCTGCCAGGGC